>NW_014577150.1:176022-180657 GCF_000485595.1 Priapulus caudatus
CGCGTAACCCTCGCTGCTGTCTCCCTCTGTGTTACCTCGCTCTGCTGCCTCCCCTCTGGTAACCCTCACGCCACTTCCCCGCATAACCCTCACGCCACCCCGCGTAACCCTCGCTGCTTGTCCCCTGTAGGTAACCTCGCTGCTGTTCCCTCTGGTTACGCCTCACCGCCACCCCGCGTAACCCTCGCTGCTGCCTCCCCTTCTTGTACCTCACCGCCACCCCTCGGAACCCTTCGGCGGCTCCTCTGTGTAACCTCGGTGCTGTCCCCTCGCTGTAACCCTCGCTGCTGCTCCCAATAATGCGTAACCCTCACCGCCACCCCCCCGTAACCCTCGCTGCTGCTCCTCTCTGCGTAACCCTCACTGCGATCCCTGCATAACCCTCACCGCCCCCCGCCCCAAGTAACCCTCCTGCGCCGCCCGCTCATATATCCCCCCCCCGTGTATGCCTCACGCCACCCGCCCTCGCGGTAACCCTCACTGCTGCGGTTCCCTCAGGCCGCACGCGCGTGTCTCCGAGCGCTGCTCGCTGAGAGTCTCGGCAAAGTCCCCTGTAATGAAGCGATGATTTGCCGAGTCGGACGGCGGCCGCAGCGCGCCTGTGATGTCGCGGCCGACAAAGGCGCGCCGCGCCGTTCTAATTCCGCTGAAACGCCGCCGCCCGCCGCCGGCCCGGACGCCGCGGCTTTGCGCATTAATATAATTACGGCGCGCGCGGCGCATTTTTTTCCCCGTCGCCGTGCATGAAATATAAGCGAAAATTTTAATCTTTATTAGTGAATCTGAGCGATGCTGCCGGTTAAGTGGTTTCCGTAAGGACCGAAAATGTTTCGAAATCATATGTGCGTTGTCTGTCGCGATCATCGATGGCAGAGATGGCTGAATTTTGTTTGACGCTATCTAATTATTATAGCCTTAGAAAATGCACGAATAAATAATGAAAATGTCAAAATGATGAAGTCGTCACTTCGTAGAGGAATTACAGTGCTGTAAATACCGTTTAATTTAACATGACTTATTAAAGTAGCTGCCTAACCCGGTAAAGACCAGCGATCAACATTCTTTTGGATGAGCTGTATTCATTAGGGAAGAGGTTCAGGGAAAATAAATTCAGACCCAATTCACATTACCACGTTGACTCTTCTCGAACATTCTATTTGCAAGGTAGCAGAATGTACAGACGATGTGGTCGTGCGTGCTTGCGTGTGTAGCATGCAATATCGCTTCATGTACTAATCTCGGTGAATCTGCATGCTGTGCTAACCCGACGTTGCTTTCTCCTACAGCTGGTGCTGAACTATGACAACGTCGTCGACATCCTCAGCATCGCTCAACACCTCGGCCTCGACGACCTGCAGAAGAACTGCGAGGATTTCGTTGCTAGGCAACTAAACCTCGATAATGCGTGTCTGTTTCTGGCAGCAGCGATGCGCATGGGCCAACAGTTTCAAGGTATGCATACATCAGTCGTCTAACAACCTACCTAACCTAACCTAACAAAATACCTAACAAGGACGGTAGGTAGAGATGTCACATCAAGTATTATGTACAAAGATTAACGTAGCACACAATACTTTGAAATGAAAAAGCAATGTGGAGTTCGTGAGAATTCTACAGAGAGATCGCGTTTGTCAAGGGTAGTCCTTCAGTAAGGAAACGTGAGTCCACAATCACCATCCCGTTGAACCAGCAATAACCAGGCGGTAGACCTTGTCAAGGTGTGGCGTGACATGTTCTAAAATGTCACGACATTCCATCTCCATAGATTTCTACGACCCTCTCCTGGCTCCTTCAACTGTTCAAGGTGAAACTTGTCTGTGGCGTGTAACCGTATCCTGGTATCGGGTGGGTTTGCATGCACATCGAGCATGCCCCCCACGTGCGTGCGCTTCCTTTCTCAACCGTTCCTTAAAGGTGAAACCTGTCTCTGGCTCCGTATCCTGGTATCGGGTGGGTTTGCATGCACATCAAGCATGCACCCCACGTGCGTGCGCTTCCTTTCTCAACCGTTCCTTAAAGGTGAAACCTGTCTCTGGCTCCGTATCCTGGTATCGGGTGGGGTTGCATGCACATCACAGCAACCTCTTCAACAAGCGCCTTCACTCCGCATGTTCAGCCGACCAACAACACGCATAAACATTCCATCTCCATAGATTTCTACGAGCCTCTCCCGCTCCTTGAAGGTGAAACCCGTCCTGGCTGTCTCCGTATCCCGGCATCGTGGAGGTTTGTCGTCGCATTATCGAGCAAATGCCCCCACCGTGCGTCGCGCTTCATTTCGCATGAACAGCGTCATCGTGTGGTTATGAGCGTGACGGGAAGCGCGCGTCGTGTCCCGCCTTGCCGTATTCTGCAGCGACAGCCGAAAGGGTTCGTGTCTGGCGAGCGCATGATCGTCGGCCACATGCACGTCGCGGAGGTTGTGCGGCGTCATCTGTTCGCTCGCTGTGCTGTGTGCAACGCTTCCGAGGTGCCGCATGAAAAGTACTTGAGCGTCTGGTAGCGCTGGCCGGAGGCGCGCGATCGCACTCGCGCATCGCCGCCACGCAGCGTCGCCTCCGTCTCGCGCCGCGACCCCGCGAGAACGCCGCGCGTACGCGTCGAACGGGAACGGAGCGGGATCGCAAAGCAGGCGGAAAGAAGAGCCTTCAACAGCCCGCAGATGGCGTTGATGTCGTCGTACCATGTCGGCGGTTGATGTGGCGTCGCCGTCAAACCGACGTGTCGAAGAGCAGCGGATCGTCTCGACGTGCGACTGAAGCGCACCAGCCGGTAGAGCCCTCGATGTCGAGGCCGCGCTCCTCGATCTCGCAGCACTGTCACAGTCGTCGACGACACAGATTCGCCGCGGCCGCAATGCGCCTTTGCTACGTCGCAGGTCGACGCCCGAACACGCGCTGCACGTACTTGTGTTCGGCAGGCAGTCGCTGGCACCTTCTATCGAGCAGCGGCGGTTGCGCAGTGAAGCCGCAGTCGAAGGCAGCGGCAACGCCCTGCCCCGATGAGACCCCCACAGGAAAGTTGCCGCAGAAAGTCGCACCAGTGCGGCCCGCGGAAGTTATTGCTGCGCCGAAAGCGGTGCGGCTTCTCGTGACTGAACGTCCTCGAGGGCTCTGCTGCGGGCTGCTGCGCGCGTCGGAAGCCGCTCAAACGCGCGTCCGGGTGAAACGTCTGCGTAGTCGTCGGATCGCCCGCACCCTGGCGGTCCCGCGTCGGCGTCGTCGGCGGCGGCGCCCACAGCGCTCTAGCGAAGCACGTCGAGGGGCCGCGCGAACCGTCCGCTGGCCGCTGCCGCCGCCGCCCGCTGCTCTTACGAGCGCCGTTCAGCTTGAAGAGGGGCGACTCCTCGAGTCGGACTGGTTGGGCCATGCGCGCGATGTAGTCCGCCAGGCGTGCGTGTCCATGTACAGCGTGATGAGGCGTCGGCGACGAGGTCGGCAGCGTGTCAAGAGCGCTTGTCGCCGACGTAGTGCTGCTGGTCGAAGAAGAAGAGGCCGGTAGTTCTTGGTGCGCCGCGAAGCGCATCTCAGCGTGTAGGCGCCGGCCGCGCGCTGGCTCTCGCGCACCAGGTAGCAGCGCGTCGCCGGCATCCCAGCAAGCCGGTCGGCCCGTCCTCGCCAGCGAATGGCGCCGGTGAACGCGTACGTCAATATGCGCCGCCTGAAGGGAAAGCAGCAGTGAGGGTTAGCCGGCGAGGGCGGGTGGCGTGAAGGCCATAACACGGGGGGGGGATATATGAAGGAGCGGCGGCAGGAGGTTACTTGGGGCGGGGGGCGGTGAGGGTTTATGCAGGGACATCGCAGTGAGGGTTAACGCCAGAAGAGGATGCAGCAGCGAGGTTACGCGGGGGTGGCGGTGAGTTGTATTTCTTGTCTTATTTATTGTGGAGCAGCAGCGAGGGTTACACAGAGGGGAAGCACAACAGAGGGTTACACAGAGGAGCAGCATCGGAAAGGGTTACCGAGGGGGTGGCGGTGAGGTACACAGAAGGGGAGCAAGCAGCGAGGGTTACGCGGGGTGGTCGGTGAGGGATAACCAGAGGGGAAGCAAGCAGCGAGTTACATACAGGGGACAAGCAGCGAGGGTTACGCGGGGGGTGGCGGTGAGGGTTATTGCGGGGAAGTGGCGTGAGGGTTACACAGAGGGGAGGCAGCAAGCGAGGTATACACAGAGGGAGAGCAGCAGCGAGGGTACGCTGCGGTGGAGCAGCAGCGAGGGTGTAAGCGCGCGGTGCGTGGAGGTTACACAGAGGGAGCAGCACGCAGAGGGTTACGGCGTGGGGTGGCGTGAGGGTTACACAGAAGGGAGCAGCAAGCGCGAGGTTACGCGGGGGTGGCGGTGAGGGTACACAGAAGGGGAAGCAGCAAGTGAGGGTTACGCGGGGCTGGCGGAGAGGCGTTAACACAGAGGGGAGCAGCGCGAGGTTATCAGCAGGGGGTGCGTGAGGTTAACACAAGAGGGGAGGCAGCAGTGAGGGTTACGCGGGGGTGGCGTGTGAGGTTACACCAACGAGGGAGCAGCCAAAGCGAGGGTTACCCGGCGTGGCGGTGAGGGTTACACAGAGGGGAGCAGCAGCTAGGCGTTACGCGGGAGTGGCGGTGAGGGTTACACAAGAGGGGAGCAGCAGTGAAGGTA
>NW_014577150.1:180682-192651 GCF_000485595.1 Priapulus caudatus
AGCAGCGAGGAGACACAGAGGGGCAGCAGGCAGCGAGGGTGACGCGGGGGGGGAGCAGCAGCCGAGGGGGACGCGGGGGTGGCGGGAGGGGTTACACAGAGGGAGCAGCAGGCGAGGGGTTAACCGGGGTGGCGGTGAGGGTTACACAGAGGGGAGCAGCAGCGAGGGTTACGCGGGGGTGGCGGTGAGGGTTACACAGAGGGGAGCAGCAGTGAGGGTTACGCGGGTGGCGTGCAGGTTTACACAGAGGGGAGCAGCAGCGGCGGTTTACGCCGGGGGGTGGCGGTGAGGGTTTACACAGAGGGAGCAGCAGTGAGGGTTACGCGGGGGGTGGGCGTGGAGGGTACATCAGAGGGAGGCAGCAGGCGAGGGTTACGGCGGGGGAGTGGCGTGAGAGGTTACACAGAGGGGAGCAGCAGCTAGGGTTACGCGGGGTGCGGTGAGGGTTACACAGAGGGGAGCAGGCAGTGAGGTTACACGGGGGTGGCGTGAGGTTACACAGAGGGGAGGCAGCAGCGAGGGTTACCGCGGGGGTGGCGGTGAGGGATCGCAGAGGGGAGCAGCAGCGGTTAATACAGGGAGCACGGCAGCCGAGGGTTAACTGCGGGGGGCGGTGAGGGTATATGCGGGGGGTGGGCGGGTGAGGGTTAACAGAAGGGGAGCACAGCGAGGGAATAGAAAACACAGAGGGGAGAAAGCAGGCGCAGGGTTACCGCGGTGGAGCAGCAAGCGAGGGTTACGCGGGGGTGGCGGTGAAGGGTTAACGAGAGCGGGAGCAAGCAGCCGAGGGTTACGCGGGGCGTGGCGGTGAGGTTACACAGAGGGGAGCGCAGCGAGGGTACGCGGCGGGTTGCGGTGAGGGTTACACAGAGGGAGCAGCCAGCGAGGGTTAACGCGGGGGTGGTCGGTTGAGGGTTACACAGAGGGGAGCAGCAGTGAGGGTTACGCGGGGGTGGTGGTGAGGGTTACGCAGAGGGGAGCAGCAGCGAGGGTTACACAGAGGGGAGCAGCAGTGAGGGTTACGCGGGGGTGGTGTGCAGGGTTACGCAGCAGGGGAGCAGCGTAGGCGGTTCGCGGGAGGTGGGCGGGGAGGTTAACGCAGAGGGGAGCAGCAGCGAAGGGTTACGCGGGGGCGGCGGTGAGGGTTTACACAGAGGGGAGGCAGCACGAGGGTTACGCAGAGGGGAGCAGCAGTGAAGGGTTAACGCGGCGGGTGGTGGTGGAGGGTTACGGCAGAGGGGAGCAGCAGCGAGGTTACGCCGGGGTGGGCGGTGAGGGTTACGCAGAGGGGAGCAGCAGTGAGGGTTAGCGCGGGCGCGGTGGAGGGTTACACAGAGGGAGCAGCAGTTGAGGGTTACGCAGAGGGGAGCAGCAGTGAGGGTTACGCGGGTGGAAGCAGCAGGCGAGGGTTAACGCGGGGTGGCGGTGAGGGTTAACACAGAGGGGAGCAGCAGTGAGGGTTAGCGCAGAGGGTTAGCAGCAGTGAGGTTACGCGGGGGGCGGCGGTGAAGGTTACGCAGAGGAGAGCAGCCGAGCGGAGGTACGCGGGGGTGGCGGGTGAGGGTTACACGAGGGGAGCCAGCAGCGAGGGTTTACGCGGGAGGGTGGGCGGTGAGGGTTACACAGAAGGGGAGCAGCAGCAGACGGGTTACGTGCGGGGGTGGCGGGTGAAGGGTTACACAGAAGGGGAGGACAGCAGCGAGGGTTACGCGGGGCGGCGGTGAGGTTACGCAGAGAGGAGCAGAGCAGCGAGGGTACCGGGGGTGGCGGTGAGGGATACGTCAGAGGGAGCAGCAGCGAGGTTTTACATACAGGGGAGCAGCAGCGAGGGTTACGGCGGGGGGCGTGAGGGTTATGCGGGGTCGGCGGTGCAGGGTTAGCACAGAGGGAGCAGGCAGCGAGGGGGAAAAAATACACAGAGGGGAGCACGCAGCGAGGTTACGCGGGGTGATGCACAGCGAGGGTTACGCGGGGTGCGGTGAGGGTTAAACAGAGGGGAGCAGCAGCGCGAGAGGTTACGCGGGTGGCGGTGAAGGGTTAACACAGAGGGGAGCAGCAGCGATGGTGTACGCGGGGCGTGGCGGTGAGGTTTACAAGAGGGGAGCAGCAGCGAGGGTTACGCGGGGGTGGTGGTGAGGGTTACGCAGAGGGGAGCAGCAGTGAGGGTTACGCGGGGGTGGCGGTGAAGGGTACACAGAGGGGAGGCAGCAGCGAGGGTTACGCGGGGTGGCGGTGAGGTTACACAGAGGGGAGCAGCAGCGAGGGTTACGCGGGGAGCAGCAGCGACGGGTTTATGGCGGGGGTGCGGTGAGGGTTACAGCAGAGGGGAGGGCAGGCAGCAGGGTTACGCGGGGGCAGCAGCGAGGGTTACGCGGGGGTGGTGGTGAGGGTTATGCGGGGGGGGGGGACCTACTCGCAGTCATCCACGTTACGGGAAACCAGGGAACCAGGGTAAACCGGAACCTATAGTTCTGAATGTGATCTGTGGACTTGAAAATGAGGTTAATGGCAACGTTTACCAGAATTTATGGTACTGAATTGGGGCGTGTGTAATTAAAAACAAGGTTATTGGTAGAGTTTGTGGGAATCTGTGATTCTGAATAGGGTATGTGGAATTAACAGTGAGGTTATGGGCAACTTTTATCAGAATTTACGGATTTCTGAAATGGTTACATTCCACCCACGATATTTTATATAGCTACCAAATTGAGAATCTGCAAAATTTACATCGATTCTGCTGATAATCGACACAGCACAACTCAGCTCAACCACCGTTGCTAGCAATCGAGAAAAAGGCTGGTAGATTTTACAATAGTGGAATAGACCAAATTGAACCCTTCTGAAGACCTCCCCCATTTTAAGATTCCCTGCTAATACACAGATCGGGTGAGCTAATAGCCACTTGCACGAAAATTCGACTTCTAATCTCACATGGGTAGTCACATCTGACTCAGTACAGCTGTATCCACCCATATATTTAACCTTTTCCGTTCAGTCGCTGTAAAAATGCCGAGGTACGGGTTCTAATTGTCGCACGATCGAACAACTTTTTATTTATAATTGTTTTTACCTGTTTGGAACTTCCTCCTGACAAGCTATTTTGATCGGTGCTGGTGCTTGCTGCTGCATCTGATACAGGTGAGATTTCCACAGGCAGTCCAGGTTCGATTCGTCCTCAAGCATGGCCATCTCCCTTCTCATGAATTCCACGAATGTATCGATGCTCTCACAGAATGTATATAGAGCAGCAGTTCCCGGCAATGGGCATCCTGGAAACAGTCTAAGCTTTAGGTTGTGCTCTGTCAACGCATGGGCTGCGCTAACTCACTGTGTTCACTTTTCCAATCCATGATGCTTGGTTATGTTTGACCTGAATGAATGGACATACGCGTGTGGACCTATCTGTCACCCTACTCCAGGAAGTGAGCGTACGTGTTATAAACATCCTGTGGGACTCGCCTCCTGTTAGAATTTATGGACAGAACGTACATATATGCAGAACCTGCTTCCTATTCCTGCTGTTTCTACAGTGTGGTTGTCCGCGTACTAAACAGAAATGTAATACAATGTCAGCGGTTGGAGTTGGGACGTAAATTTGGAGCACATATTTCAAAAGTGATTGGCTTATGACAGCTATCTTTATAACAACAACTATCAAGCTAATTGCAGTTAGCTGTTTTGTTAAGAAATACCTATACAGATTCTGTAATGTTCTTTCTTTCATTTTGCCATGGGAGCTGTTATGTTTAATTTTTCATTTTAATTTCTGGTTAGCCACATTTATTAAACCAGATGATCATGAAGGTTTCCTAAATGAAACACTTGGTTTTATAAATTCATGTCTCAAATTGCACCTAGATTTATATTGTACTTTAATTAAGCATGAATTTGGCATCAGAGCAATATTATAGAATAATCACCCATGCCAACAGTACACAGATTTATCGTCTACATCACATATCTCTAATAATTTGGCGCTTGTGTTTTTTTCCCACGCCATTCTTTAAGTCACTTGACAACCAATTTGTAAGCATTGCGTATATCACACTATTTTCTATATGTTCAACGTACATTTGCGTGTGATTTTTGGGAATGTGTGACAATGTTTGTGTTAGGTAACTACCTGGTTTTCCCGTCTTTCGCAGGTTCATCTGATAACTCGTTTGTTGAGAGGTGTGCGGAATACATAGAGGAGAATGCAGAGGAGTGCATTCACACAGAGTCCTTCCTACGCCTGCCCAAAGAAGCGCTTATCAGACTTGTGTCTTCTGACCAGGTATGCCAGTCAACATACTGATAGCTCGAAACAGCGTCTCAAGTAATTCTGTTCCTTTAGCCAGGCAAATCACTCGACACTTGCCTTTTAACCACGTATTTCCTCAGGGAATACCAGGTAAGTCACTCAAGCCTCTTGCCTTCTAAGCAGATATTTCCTCATGTGGCTCTTTGCTTATTTCTCACGTACCAATTGCAGAAATTGCATTCATCGACATTGGAAAACCTCTTGGTAGGTTCTCGTCTCTGTACAGGGCTGCTCTCTTGATTACTTGGCAAGCATTTGCCTACCCTGTAACCACTGTTTGCTTCGAATGCACAGTATTGTGCTCAATCTATATATTTTTCCATAAAACATCTTGCATATTTTCACCGTGACATAGTGCAAAATGTGATATGTAATGAAACTGTAACTGTTCACAAGGTCTAACAAATCATGTATAGGATTCATGTAGTTTGCCATGAGCATAACGATATTGCTCGTAATACCCAAAACGTAATGCTAAAAAGAAGACTATTAGACCCGGCTGTAAGCCTACATGTCGAGAGCATTAACTCTTAGACACCCTTTAACAAACTGCGGTGTGGACTTCAGCTTGCACTGGAGGAGAATGACGTGTGGCGTGCCGTCCTGGCATGGGCCAAGCAGCAGACGGGCATCAACAAGCCCGTGTCCACGTGGTCGGAAGCAGAGAAGGGCCGTGTCCGTGTGCAGATGTCGGGTGTGATAGAACACGTCAAGCTGTTGCTTATCGACAGTACTGTCTTCGCTGAGGAGGTGGAGCCAACAGGGGCTGTCCCTATGGAGATGAGTCTAGAGAGGTATAGTCATGAAGGCACTGAACGTATTGCCCTAACCATTACCCATGTCTAGGAATCTCAGCGAGTGACATTCGAGGTATGGGCGTTAACCGTACTGTGTCGTGTGATTCTGCTTGTAGACAGTGTACTGTTAGAGGTAAAGGCACCAGTACGCAGTAATATTGCAGATGTAAACATATATAGTACGGAATAATAATTTATTACAAAAATAATAGTGCAACATGGAAGCAAGCAGTAGTATGGAGGTCCAGCCAGAGACAGTATTATTAGTGGTTCGAACCTCTATTCAAACATATAGCAGAAGTATACTGCTTAGATGTTCATGCACTTAGTTGCAATTACTGTTCGATTTTGTTGCCTTGATGCTTCCTTTCCCAATTGCCTAACAGGTATCGCTTTGCGGCTGTTCCGGATAAAGTCGGCGATCCACATGACAAGAAGCTGCGGCCACGTCTGTGCGTGAAGTTGTTCCATGATACCGAGATCTTAGTGCGGGACAGACTGCAGTACCAGAAGCAGCTAAGCATCTGGTGAGAGCTACAGGTGTTGTAAGACCCTTTACGTGACCACCGTGCCATCAAATGCCAAAAACGCAGGAACGTGTTAATTTTACGTATGCATTCTATACTAGCAGTCATGCTAGAATGTTACCAAATCATGCTGCAGTGGCGTAGCCAGGATTTTTTAACGGGGGGGGGGGGCAAAAACAGCGAACTGCGCAAAATAGTGGATGACCTAATATTTTAATGGTTCCTCCGTCTCCCTCTCCACACCCTATGGCATGCTCCTCAACTTCTCAGCTCTGCAATCTTTGTTTTGGGCGCCATGCGAAAAGGCGACATTTTTGTTCGTTGTTCTCTGCTCCCAGGATATGTAATTGTCCAGTGGCGGATATAGGATTCCAAGGAGGTGGGGGTGAAAAACAGGTAGATGGTATGGGGGTCTTCCTCCAGAAAATTTTGAAAATGTATACTGCAGGAGATGGTATTTGAGGCACTTTTGAGTACATGTACAGCCTTCATTCTGACTACGACAATTCTCTTTTTAGTAGAACAATTCTTCTTCTTTATTTTCTTTTTAGCTCATCTGACATAGTCAGATGCAGCTTGTAGAATCGCATGATCGTCCGTCCGTCAACAGTTGGGCACAAATCTTAACCGCTCGACGTACGGTCACGATATTCGGGACGTGGGGGGGTAATCCGAAAACGAGTTGGCATGTCGAAGCTGGGGGTCAAAGGTCAACGGTCAAAGATGTTGTAAAAGACAGGCGGCGAACATTCACTCTAACTTAGTATAGAGAGGGAATTAATGCAGAATTCGCAGGCACCAAATCTCTACGGCTCAGCCTTTAGGCTCGTCGATAGTTGGTGTATAGCATCATGGTAGGAAAAGCCATCTTCTGTGCCGAAATTTGGAGGTCACAGCCGTCAAAGGTCAATGGGCACAGTTGCAGATTTTAACATTTTCTTGTAGGACTGCATGGTCTGAACGGAGCCGATGAAAACTTTTTTTGTCTTCATGTGGTGACTAGCATTTTTTTGGGCCATATATTGAAAAGGGGGGACCATGAACTCTAACTTTCTCTGACATTGCGAAGAGTAAGTGTCAGATAACCTTTTGCACCCTCAAGAGCGAGCGCGTTTAAACATGGATTTGTTGACTGTCTGTTTAGAAAGAATTTTGACATGCCGGGTTTGCTAGTTAGAATCTATCATGCCTTGCGATGTATGAGGCACAATGTCACAGTCGAAATTTCAAAAGCTAAATTTGCCGTTAAAGACAGCCGTTATGCTCCTTAATCGTATAATTTTATGGCATTCTGTACTGTCAGTATGTACATGTAACGTTATGCAACTGCCAGTGTGGCTACTGCCAGCTGCCATGTGCTTGGTGGGGTACTGGTAGTATTTTGCCTGCCGTTAATTGGCTTTACAGGTGGCAGCTCTCTATTTGCAGCTGTAGGCTTGCGCTAGGTAATTATGGTGAGTGCTTACCTATTCTGTTCTTCAATAGTTGTTGCTTCTACGTATGATGGGAGCTTCCATGCTTTAATCTGAAGACACTTTAAACGTTACGCGCCAATCTCGTGGCAACTTTCATAACCATCCCAACGAACATTCTTTTTGCAGAGCGTTGCCTGATACCATCCTGTGCGCATTTCCACTGCTTTCGCGTGTATTGTGAACACATTTTGCGGTGACTAAGGGTTTACTAGAATCCCACCACAGAGTCCACCGCAGTATAGACTTAGTATGAGCGCTTCTGTTGCTGCCGCCGCGCACTTGTTTTCTTCTTGGGATCAACAGGGGGGCTTTGGCATGGCCCCCTTTGCCCCTCCCCCCCTAACTACGCCACTGTCATGCTGCATTCACACAGCTGGTCAATTTGGCACTTACACTGACACACTGCCCCCATCCTTGTGTAGTGTAGGATGTACTACACTCAGTGCTGGTTTCTAAAGATGTCTGCAAATTTATTAGCCAAAAAACACCCCATATTAAGGGAAATACAAAATGTAAATTCATAATGTATTTAAATGTAGTACCCAGTGTCTACACTACTACATTTTTCGTTGTGATGGTTTTTACACGCAGGTATGGAGAGAGCAAGCAGGCATGGAAACTCATATACAGAGCTTCTAGGGATGGGTTCTCTGCTCAAAGCTTCCATACACACTGTGATGGATACTGCCCTACTTTTATCATTGTCTTGGTAGGTACAAACATCTTGGCAGTAGTTATGCTTCTATGGACTATAACAATGCCGCTATATTTCGCCAATATTTCCAGGAACCGCCTTATCTTGGTAACTGGGCACCCTGACCACCTATCACCTGGCATGATCTCCCAGACAAAATTTTAAGGGAACTAGTGTGAAATATTGCAATTTCCTGCTTTCTAGGCAACAAGAAACTGCTTTAAAATATCATATTTTATAACAGTTCTTGTAAAATTAAAATGCTCAAAATTTGTTGCAAGCCAGTTCAATTACTTCTTTCTTCGATGTCTGTATACCTGACTGGAGTATTACACGATTGATAACAAATGTATTTTTGTGCACAATTTTAACTTGTGCTCAAAATGTGTTTTACTTACAGTTTTACTTCATGTACAGCACATACATCTTACAGCCCCCACACACACACGAAAACCTGTCCACAGCCCCACCTCAGAAAACACTGGACTATGACCTTTATTACTAAAATTAGTTTTTTTTATCGCATGTTCACGCGTATCACTTTATTGTAGCTATGTCGATTAACACCGCTTATTGTTTGTATAGGGGCAACGTGGCAACGTGTGCGGTGGTTATAGTGATGTTCCATGGACCAGCAAGGCTCCACAGAGGGGGCGTTATATTGCATCTGAAAAGTAATTAGGCCTATAGTAAAACTCAGTTAATTGCAGTGTTTGTGGATGTGCGTACACATACAACAGGCAGTGCTTTATCTGAGATTTTATACCACCGTTTATTACTTAATTCTCCCTATCCACGCGGATTTCACGTACTAATTGTGCTAATGCTTTCGAATTTCACCACCAGTGGGCAGCACTGGGTCTGAAATTGCAAAGATTTTAGTCTACCGTTGCGTTAGTAAAATCATGGTTATCTTTATACAGCTGCTGTGTAATTCGTCTGGGGAAACTATGCAATTCAATCCAAAACGATGCTTTACACCAACTCTTTCTTGTTCTGCGATGCCTAATGGCATCATGGAATTAACAGCATCACTGCGATTACTGCCTATTTAATCTCATGATGGAGCATGCAGAAGCTGTGTTATGCTTTGAATCTGGTTTGTAAAAAATATTCTGATTGTTGCATGTAATGAGTAAGTGTGTGACATTCCTTGAACACAGGGCATTCCTGTTCACGTTGGTCAACAATCAGGGTGTTCCTCCCACCAAATTTGGCATCGCCAACAAGAAGTTTGCTACATCCCATCATCCTAAGTAAGTTCATCATGATAATCATCGTCATTATCATATTCATCACCGCATTTGAGATTATTTATACCCTGATATATTATATATATATATATATATATTTATTTATTACTATTATATATATATATATATATATATATTATATTCATTTATTTATATAGATTTGAGTATTATTCTGCACATGATAATTGGTTTACCTGAAATGTTATTATGATTAATCTATTACTCAAATAATTAATATTCAATCTTGGGCAGTTTATTTTGATCATAATTGTGATAAGCCCGCTATTCTATCTAGTAATGGTGACGTACAATGTGAATAATTGTTAATTGTTATTTTAGTTTGAGTGATTTGCCTGATGTTGATCTAATACCATTATTTGATTTGCATTTTCAGTTTTGGACCAATATTTGGCGCAGGTGCAGACCTATGCATTTCCAGCAACTGTGACACAAACATGGAGTCTTATTCTAACCTACCTCACTCATATACGACAGACCAGGCATCAAATAGCATTCTCATGGGTGATTACAATTTCACTGTAGCTGATTATGAAGTGTTTACGATTTGTGAATGAATCTAAAAATACGACAGACCTAAACACACATTCTGTTTACTGCATTTCTGTATGCATATATGGTAATAATAGTACAACATTCCAAGCATGTAATTTGGGTATATCATGCTAAAACATTACATATAGATTTTATAGGTTTTTATATCCAATATTTATTGCTGAATTTACAACAGCAGTGCACAGAGATGTTCAGCATGGTACTATACCCAGTATATGCTGTATATGATATGGCCATTGCATTACCCAACATTGTCTTATATATCCCTATATATGTCCCATTTTTTGTTGCCTTCTTTGTAATCTTTCAATGTGTCCTTGAATTATAAATGAATATGGGTATTATTGCCCTGCTAGAAAATTAGTAAGCAACCTAATTGCTACACAATCTTATGGATGCTGCCCAAACAATATAATAGGGTTTAATGTAATTATTTATTTCCGGGTGGTGGATGCGATTATTTCCTTTATCCATGGTAAATCATGTACGTAGGATGGGAGGGTTTAGTATGGTAAATAAAATTATGGTGTTTTTACACAATTTTGTCCATCTTTGTGTATATCTTTTGTCATCCTATGAATGTATATTTCCCAGTTTCAGTACATTTTAATCTACAAATTGATGTATACCAACCAACATAATAACCAACATCCGTAGTAGCAAAAGAATTTCTTCGTTTATCTTTATAACTTTTTAACGTAGGCCTATTATGGACGATTGAGCTGTAAATTCTTTGTTATATGGATTTAATTCCTTTTCAATTGTTGGAAGCGATGTAAGCCTGGCGCACACGTGAGTAATTGTACTCAAGTAAAATGACGCATGAGTCATTTTACTCGGGTGTGCGGCGGATTTTCGTTGAGTAATTTGACGCATGCGTATTCGGTATTGTATTTTATTCCACTATTCGGTATGGTTGGTTTAAAAATAATCAGTTCCTATGAAAATAGTGTGGTCTAATACTAATTGGATGCATATCAGCAGATAATTCTACTCACCATGTATTATACCTAACATTATCTATTCTAGCGGTTGTAGATGTAAATGTGCGTTTAGGTATTGTGGTCGAATGCAATTTCAATGATAGCACCGTTTTGTTAAGCGAGTAACGTGGAGTTAAAGTCTAGTTTGCCTCTAGATTTGTGAGCAAGAACGACGCAGCTATTGCTGTAATGTATTGCCATGATCGGCTATACGTATAATATTTGATAGATCAATCATCATTCATGGTATCACAACTAGCGATTTTTTTAATATGACAGTAATCTGGTACTAATTGAGTACTTTGCACATTTACTTAGTTTCTTTAAAAATGTCATTTTTCTCATATCTAAATTTCCAGTATAAAAGTCACGATTTAATCAGAGTAGAGAAACAAACGATTTCACGCTTTATAGGCGCTCTTGTAATTTTTTTATTAGGCATCGATGAAGCGTTTTAATGTGGCTTAGTGTTTCACACTACTGATGTAAGATTCTAAGTTCTAATAATATATCCCAAATAACGTTATACGGGTATAGCGTCTCCACTATGCCAGTTATATTTCTGTGCTATGGATGGATGTACTTCATATCCAGCGACCTTTAACGGCATAATTCGATATCATAATTGGTTTAAACAAAACTAAACGTCGTTTTACATCAGTATTGCGTGAAATAATTATAATGACCGGAATTTAAACGAACCCGTTTACCTCTATATGGCCAGTATTTACAGCTTAATATGACACACATAATATAAACATTGCAATAAAATATATATACAAATAACAATATATGAAAATAGGCAGATTTAAAATTGATATTACTCGTACTGTAATGCAAAAATTACAATGTTATATTTGCACACATATATATATATATATTATTTATTGAGGAATGACGTGTAGTGTCACTATTTTACATTTACATCACATCATAGGATGGTTTAACGTCGTATTCGATGTGGTAACCTGATTTCACTTGTAGGCCATCTACGCTATGCCAACGTAGCTGGATCATTAAAGGCGAGGCGGAGAGAGGCGTCGCAGAGGTTGAGAAGAGGATGGGACAGATGTCTTCCGCTAGAGTTACACCTACCTACACGCACACGCACGCACACACACTGCTCGTGCATATTGCCTACACGGTCGTCAATACTTTTGACGACTAACTACTAGACCATTTTCGAAACTAACTATGGGGAGTGCCAAAAATAACGCCTGAATCAATCATCATCTTCCATTATTATTATTAAAAAGTTGTAAATTAAAGTAGTAATAAGTTGTTTTATTTCGAGCGTGATTTTCTGGAGTCGCGTGCATGCGTGTAGATGAGATCTGCACGACTGTTGGGTGCGTTCGCGCGTG
>NW_014577150.1:192661-195370 GCF_000485595.1 Priapulus caudatus
CGCGCGCGCGTGTGTGTATACGTGCGTGTGTGTGCGCGCGTGTGTATATACCATATATGTGCGTGTGTACGCGCGCGCGTGTGTGTATACGTGCGTGTGTGTGCGCGCGTGTGTATATACCATATATGTGCGTGTGTACGCGCGCGCGTGTGTGTATACGTGCGTGTGTGTGCGCGCGTGTGTATATACCATATATGTGCGTGTGTACGCGCGCGCGTGTGTGTATACGTGCGTGTGTGTGCGCGCGTGTGTATATACCATATATGTGCGTGTGCGCGCGCACGTGTGTGTGTGCATGCGTGTGTGTGTGTGTGTGCGTGTGCGCAATATGCACGCGTGCCTGCGCGTGTGGAGACTGTAAGGTGAACACGAATAATCAAGCAACGCACCGATACTGCAAGTTACGACCGCAAACGCCACGCGCACATCAACGCTAGCAGGATGTTCATCACGGCGTGAATATGCCGGAATTGCGCAGCGACCCGGTTACAACGATCACCCTTGCAAACACAGGAATACGTCAAGATGGCGCCCGAATCTCCTCCTTCGTCCACGAATGTATCTCTCCTGCACGTGTCCAATGCGGTACTCTCAGCCGGAAGACAGCCTCGCGCCACCCACTGGGCTTCTGTCGCGTGATAGAAAAGAGACAGGGCCTAATCATTATTAGATCTGCGTAGAATTCCTTCTGCCGCGGTGTCATTTCACGATATGAGCTCATAAAAATTGTTGCCAATATAATATAAATGCCATTGAATTTCCGTATACATATGAATATATATATATATATAATATATATATATAATTATATATTCGAGCACACCGATGAATGCATTACACATAGTATAATCAGGGCCGTAGCCTCTGGATAATAATGAAACAAATTAAATTACAGTTTACATAAACAGTCGCAATTTACAAAAAACACAATCTTCAGCATAACCTATCCTACATGTGATTTATTTCTGGAAAATTTTGCCTCCACCCCCTACCCCCCTGCTCAACCTACGGTCCCGAAAATTATCCTCGTATACCATTTTGTTGAATTTTTAACTTGACACAGAAGCCGTCACATATGTCTGTCATTTCCGTGACATTTTCCGGGAATCGAGTTGCATCCATGCACGAGTTTGATACAGCCATCGTCAGAAGATCAAGTTTGAATGCGACTGGAACGATGTTACACGAATATGGAACGATGTGGAACGATGTTACACGAATATATCATCATAGAATTATATATGTATCAAACAACGAGCACCGTGGAGTAATATGGAGGGCGTCAAGGTCGTTAGGATATTTCAGTTACCGGCGAACTATATTTCGCAGACCTGTGAAAGTATGATAAGAAATGCTTCTAAATGTAACGCTAACACACCAAGCCAGATACTAGAGCAGGTTTAGCTTATTTCATGATAATATGAATTATATTACGTCGTGGTTCCGCGACGTGATGTCGTTGAGGGAGAATTAGAAAATTCGGGGAACAAAGGTTCGTGCATGCAAGCGCGAAAAGGTGAGGGGGAATTAAACAGATGAATGGGAAGGGGCTACGATTGAACATAATGTAAAATACTTCAATCAAACGATAGATTGAGGAATGCGACGACAAGATAGACGAAGTGAGAGATTGCGTGCGTGCGAGCGTGTGTGAGCGAGTGAGACGAAATATTGAGCGTGTGTGAGCGAAATATTGACTGAGCGATGCAGAGAGGGGGAGAGAGCGAGAGCAGGAGCAAACGAAGATGAAGATGGAAAATAAGAAACCAAGAAGAACTAGTAGTACAAGAAGAAGAAGAAGAAGAAGAAGAAGAAGAGATGATGGAGATGATACGATCCGCCATGATGATGATGATGGCAGGAAAGAGGAGGATCGGCGAGAGAGGAGGCATCGGAGGCAAAAGAGAGGCAGGCAGCAGGGAAAGAAGGTCGCGAGAAAGGAGAAGAGAGAAGAGGAACGAGCAGAGAAGAAGACACCCCGAAGAAGAAGGCAAGTAAAGAAACGAAGAAGAAGACATGTGGAGGAGGCAGCGCAGGACGAGGAGGAGCAGGAGACGATGAGGAGGAGGAGGAGGAGCCAGGAGGCCGGGACGGGGGAGCTAGAAGCAAGAAGAGCGAAGAAGCAAGAAGAACGCGGTAACAACCACTATACCACAACAAAACGATTATTCAAATGACTACATAATGAAAACAATTTGCAATTGTATAGCCTCCCCTAATGGCATGCGATGGATGGATGGCATGGATGGGACGACGAGACGTGACGGCGCGCGGCATGGCATGGGTGGGATGGATGAATGGATGGCATGGATGGATAGGTAGATGCAGGGGATGGGCATTGGATGGCCATGGATGGATGGATACAAGAAAGACAGACCAGCCCACACACACACGCGCCACGCCACGCGCGCCGCAACACACCAACACACACATACCGATATATTACGATTATACTGATTAGAGAGCAGAGAGAGAGAGAGAGAGAGACGGAGTCAGAGAGACCCAGAGGAGACGAGAAGAGAGAGTGAGAGACAGCGAGAGCAGAGCAGCAGAGAAGCAGCGAGACAGAGCAGGAGAGGATGAAGAGACCCGATGAGAGAGAGCAAAGAGAGAGAGGAGAGAGAGCGAAAGATACTATTATACCGCTACCGTTTATACCCTATATACTATATATAGCTACTACTTATATATTATAATATAGATACTAAT
>NW_014577150.1:196293-199160 GCF_000485595.1 Priapulus caudatus
TCGTCACAACCCACGATTTGCGAAGCTATGCTAACTTTTTCATTCATATATAATTCACGACCGCCATGGCTTGTCGCTATATATATATATATACTATATGCATCGTGTGTGTGTGCTTATTAATCTTTATTCTCACTTCACACGAAATTCTGTTCTATTCCGTCTGATGGCTAGTTATGCGGCCGCGCCTTGTGTGATGTGTGTTGTGTGCATGTGATGAATGTGTCTGGCGTGTGTGTGCTGTGCGGTCGCTGTGGCGCTGCGTGCGTCGCTCGTGCGTGCGCTCGTGCCATGCGCCCGCGCGCGCGTCGACCTGCTGTGACTGTGTCGCTGAATAGTGCTGATGTAGCTACTGTCTGTCTGTCTGTCTGTGCCTGTATCTGTGTGTGTACCTTACCAACGACATTCAGCACATGTAGTTTGCTTAATGGAGTGTTGCACTGCGACTTGTCGCCTTCAAAAGTCGGTCGTAGACACAACCTTATGGCCATAGCATCAGGCTGTCACTACTGCTCTTTAGTGCCGTGATGGAAAATCATTTCGATATTAGACGCTTGGCAATCAAAGCGATACATATATAACGAAAACACTACTTGGCTACTCTCAGCCTACTGCTTAAAGTATGTTTTAAATCGTGTGACCTGACCCATCGCTATCGCGGTAATGCGCATTAACGTGAATCGGTGGTCATGAATTCAATATTAAACTATTATCTTTGCAAACCATTCAATTTGCGATGGCAAACTGCAGCAGCAACAGCAGGCAGCACATACCCTGCGCAGTCAAATCTCCAACGAGTGACTGCATACATCGCCCACCCACAGCAGCAAGCCAACCGTATACGTTTGAATTGCACAGTTCCCACAATCTCATCTCTGCTCCAATGCCATTCAATACATGCCCAGAGACACACCTGGAAACACCGCCACTATAGTCGTCATATATAGTTATTAGATAATTAATTGCGCAATACTTATCTATATTAGCCGATACGCGGCCCCAATACCAGCACTGAGAAGCAGCTTGCCACGGCACGATGTCATATACATATGCGCTTACGCCACTCCTGCCTGCATCGGCCGTCTTCTCAACCTCTATCAAAAGAGATGTACTCCGTTTAGGAAAGAATACAAATCATCATCAACATACACTGATGCAATGATGACTGCAAGAGTCAGCGATCATGCGGATCGCCCCCACTCCTCAGAACAGAGCCAATTTTGGCAACAGTTTCTGTTCGCTTGGTTTCCAATCGCTAACCGCTTCCTTGGTTGCTAATCGTCGTTAAACAAAACCACGTTAGACTATAAATATTTACTGACGTAGAGAACATGTGTGCTAGTATGATCAGTGCATAAAACTAAAACTCCTATACAGAACGAATTTTTGTACTGTAAACAAAGCTTGGGAGCTGCTGTCGGAAAGCAAGCGTTCCTGTCTTCGTGTCTTCTAGATATTAAATTCAGGATTGCGAGTGAATTATTTATATACCGATACATATAATCGTGAACAAGGGATTCATGGATGAATTTGGTCTCCTACATACATAATTAAGCGCGTTAAACGAAACCTCCCCGCAGACGTTTTCATGAACATCTTCTCATCATTAAATTATAAACAGCTACACATTTTTGGGATGCGATGGTATTGCTCCAATATTGCAGTTTCGTGAGTTCCTCTTTATATTAAAACCGAGTAGGTAGTATTCCATCCCCTGTCTGTGTTTCAACAAATTCGGGGCTGGCACTAATAGATGCGTAAAACGGAGATGTGCATTGGCCTCGCTGTGCATATGCAAAACACTAAGGACGTCTGGAGGTGGGAGATAACATTCCCCAGATTAATTAGAGCTCAGATTAATTAGTCACCTAATGATACATAAGAGCTCTGCATTTTCAACAAAACAAAGAAACGCTGGCTGCATCCTTAAAATGAAGCACTCTCGGGTCAACCTCTTCGTGTATGAAAACGAGTATTGAGGAGACACGTATGCCGTTAGCCAGGAATGCACAGCATATATTTATATAGCTTCTTTTCACGATATGTGAGCAGTAGAAGCATCGCCGGCGTGTAAACGATGTTGATTGCCGCCGTAGTCAGTAGGCGGTCCCACAGCCGCGTACGTATTCAGGACCGACGAGGGCCATTTTTATTTTAACGGGACAATACGCTCATTATACGTCCATACGGAACATATGCCGTCTTATTAGTTACGATTAGATTTAGCTGGTCAAACCCTCACACGCTGTGCTTATTCCTGTAGGCGTATACTGTCGATGTAAGGTCACTCTCGCCGGTCTATTCCAGACTTTTTACGCATTTAAACACTGATGCAGCACATGAGGACATGGTTGCTCATGGGTTTGCTCATACAGCGAACTTAGATTCAAATAAAACATGCATCGCGATCAATAAATGGAGTATTTGTCGTTTCGTCTATGTGATATTCCGCGTTGGGACATTAGCGAGAGCCATTCAATCGTCAATCAAGCCACTTGTGACCTTTAGACCTAATCTTTGTTAGATTGTCAAGTTTCATGAGCTGTATATTAATCCCGTCCTACTTAGTTGTCTACATGTCCTGCAGACTTGAAGAATATAACAATATAGAAATTTCATCTAGTAGGCAATATTTGGTTCGAAAACCTACCTATTAAGCTAGGCTCATCCAAGCTAGTCTCATCCAAGCTATAGCCTCATCCAAGCTATAGCATCATCCAAGCTAGTCTCATCCAAGCTAGCCTCATCCAAGCTAGCCTCATCCAAGCTAGCCTCATCCAAGCTATAGCCTCATCCAAGTAGTCTCATCCAAGCTAGCCTCATCTAAGTAGCCTCATCCAAGCTAGCCTTATCCAAGCTAGCCTCAT
>NW_014577150.1:199546-214907 GCF_000485595.1 Priapulus caudatus
CAATTAAGCTAGCCTCATCCAAGCTAGCCTTATCCAAGCTAGCCTCATCCAAGTAGCCTCATCCAAGCTAGCCTTATCCAAGCTAGCCTCATTTGAGTTGGCCTCTCCCACGTTGCAAATGGCAGGTTTCCTCTCTACGCACCCCTCTATGTAAACTTTACGTGTTGCGGAGAGGAACGGAAATGATTCCCCCTAGACTAACGAAAGAATATAGGTGTTAAGGGAAGCCCGTTACGACTAGCATTATCGACAAAGACATCGTATACGAAATCATTAACATATGCTACATCCAAGATCCACATAGCTTCAAAGATCACTCGCTGCATTGTCTACCCGGCAGTAATGGTTTCGCGTGACAGATATCCCGGGAGACCTATTGCTACTACATTATTTGCATGATGTCACCAGCGATGGCGCGCGTAGGTCTACGTGTTACGATTCCCAAATCTGTGATTACACGAACAGAAAGATAAGGTGGCGGTATCACGTCAATGCACGCGTACAGCCCCCGCGCGCGCCTTGGGAGCATTGCGGGAAGATTACTAACCGAGCGACTAAGGGCGAGCTGACATTGCGCTGCTAAGCAAATGCCATGTTCAGCACAGGACTTCTGCATTAGGACTGTATGCGGGTTCGATTCTACTAGGATGAATTCACAAAGACGTTCGATATGCCGCGTCTGTAGATGTTTGCGGCGCGGATGAACTCACTCATGCAGCAACTAAACTGTGCAGTCTTGTAATCTTATATTCATTGATACGCGCTACATTAACTAAAGCAAGTTGAAAGTATTGATAGTAGAAAGATGTAGCGGCATATCTCGTAGTATATAGGCTTCGTAGCGTGGTTGATCAGCGGCCTATTCTCTTGCAGATTACCTAACAAACGATTGTTATCGAGCAATAATACTCTCTTCAACTTGCACTCCAAAAATGTAAAATATACGAATCTGGCGAAATGTTTTCCTGCACATCACACGGGAAACGAGAGTAGAAACGAACGTTCGCGAAAAGGAAAATGCACCTGCTACAGCCTACGGATATTGAGTTGCATTTGGTGCAACGTAAAATACGTAAAATGCGTATGCAGTTTATAGCGCCGTTGGGGTGGCATTAAAATTTCATACGCTATATTGATCATCGCTATAATGATTAATGATGATCCATGCCTTCGTCCACATTAGCACGAACATTACTCGCACTTCCTAGCAAAATATTGTATTTAATTAATTTAAATTTAATGGTTTGGCGCAGAGCTCCACTTCGCTCTATTCCGGTAGAGAGTGGAGATACAGCAGCCGCTGGATCCATACTGCTGCAAGAACGACAGGCAATCAACTAGCATTGGCAATCTCTCACAAGTGCCTGCACGCATTTCGAGCGTAGAAATTCGTGAGCTCTGACCAGTGCACAGGCACATGAAACGTTCCAATAATAAAATAATGGTAAATAAACACGAAAAGAATTTACTACCAAAGTCTTAATGTTTCTCTACTCTCTTTCGTGTGGCCGTTCAAATGCTCCGCTGCAACAAACAAGTATATACACCGTACGCACGCCGCTGTGCACAAACAACAAAAATATAGATTGTGTTGTTGTTGTTGTTCTCTATATTTTTAATGTTATACTATTTTAATCTCTACTATTATTATATTTGGCAGATAACAGCTGTGGATGCATGGGTTGATGCTGATGGATTCTGGCATAATGGAAACCGTGAAAAGGCTGGTTGTATCATCCCATGACGTCATCAGTGACAGTTCCTTATAACCATCAACGCTCATTCCTTCCACACGGCGGAGCATAGCGTGTTGGTGAAATTGACAAATATGAGCTTATAATACAATTAAATTACAAGCACGAAATAATACACGTTGCAAGCGGGCACTTTATTGGTGCTAGAAAGTACAGGTTGACACGCGCGCGTACCACGAGAAATTCATGAGCGAACTGCATCGTATCTTCATCATAGGAGAGAACTATAGTAAAGCTATGCGTATATAGAGAAGCATGATGTGTACAGCGCGTGCATCATATTCACGTCCACATCAACCGGGTGGCATATCAGCCTAATCATTTTGGACCCTCGCTCGAGGCAATTTTTGAGGTTATTTCATCTTTCTTGTCTCTGTTTTGCACGATTGCAATACCGGCCTGGCAAATTCTGATGACATGAGTTCATTTACGATACGTCTTGCTGTCACGGTAGGCGTTGCTGCAAAGGCCAGCTACAGCACGTTTTCTTCGGTACTACACCAAATGGATGTATGAGGAACGTTTCTCTTACCACGCATGTGTAGTATATAAATAAACTAGCTGGGCTACCCGGCGATGCCCGGGATAAAGGAGAAACGAGTTAGAATTTAGTCTGCCATCACGGCTATACGGATTTTATTCGGATTTTATAAATCTGTTCCAAGAATTTCACTTCTGTTCAGTTCTGCAGCGCTTCTTGGTACACAACATTCTTGGTCTTGCCATCTTGAGAGAGGATGTAGAGGTTGTCTGGGTTACCCACCCTGGAGCACCCCACATAGAGCTGGCCATGGGAGAACACTGGCTCACAGAGGTTGAGTCCAACGACCTTGAGGGACTGGCCCTGCGCCTTGTTGATAGACATGGCAAAGCACAGCTTGACTGGCAACTGCAGCCTCTTGAACTCAAATGGCAGGTCTGATGGGATGAGCGGGATCCTTGGGATGAAGTCATTTTCGCCCTTGCCTTTGCCAGTCATGATTTTGGCTTCGATGACTCTGGGCATGAGCTGCTTCACTGTGAGCCTTGTGCCGTTGCAGAGCTTGGGAGCATCCAGGTTGCGCATTAGCAATATGGGCGCGCCGACTTTGAGCACCAAGTTGTGTGGTGGCAGACCTGAGGGCGCCAGGCTGTTGAGAAACTCGGTCGGATAGTGCACCACCTGGTCAGGATCAGGAACTGTGTCCATCGACTTGTAGCTCGTTGGGTCGCCAGGCTGTTGCTCCAGCAGCTTGGCGTTGATGTCATCCACGGCGAAATTCTTGGGAGCAAGGATGGCTCGCTCGCTCAGCCAGTGTTGGTCTTGGTAGCGGAGGTGGAGGTTTGGGAAGACTTTGGTCATCAGCTGGGTGATGTCCGCCGCTGCTTTGCCGAATGGCAGCTTGACTTGGCCATCAGCTGTGGTTGTGAGTCTGCCATTGCCAACCTCCAGCAGTTACTGAGAGAAGCGGCCAGCTTCTTCATCGCCACTGAGCTGCACCCTCATGTTGGTGTTCAGGCTGTGGCGGTTCACTTTGCTCCAGAGGTACGACGACTTGATGCAGGCATTGACAGCATCTGCTCTTGTTCCTTTGGCGATGACTAGCAAGGTGAGTGTATAGTCGAGCGCTAGGATTCCTCTTTACTTTTCTGCTGCAGTGCGTTACTATTTTTACGTTCCGCGGATGAAAATGAGAATCGATTCCGTACTTATGGATGGATGCATCATTTCCGGGTTTAAAAATAAATTTTTTTGGTCAAATTTTTAGCCGAAAAGTGGCCAAAAATCATATTTACCTACAAAATGAACCGAAAAAGTTGAGTTTCCAAAAAAAGGAAATTTATTTTTCTCGTTTTTTCTTTTATTTTTCCTTTTTTTTGCACATTTTTTTTTAACCTAAAATGGTCGTCGCGTCATGCTGATTCAGAACATACATGGTGTTGGGGGTCACTTCTTACGGGTCTCGAGAAGATAGACGGACAGACAGACAGACAGACAGACAGATCCGGTAGGAGATTACACTGATTCAATTATCAGCTTTAATATTACCGCTCAGTTATCATTTTGACATTTATTATGACTCTCAATTCGAGTTACTGCCAAGAAGTGGATGACTTTCATAAGAGCCAACGAGAAACTTTTGAGTTTAGCTGGTATATACCAATATTCAACATCATTAAAAATTCATGAAATTTGCGCCACTGTGTTTGCAGTCCAGGAAGCATTCCCACACAAAGAAAGCTAAACAAGCTTTATTGTCGAGCTTAAGACAAACTATGTCACTGCTAAGTTTTTCTAACGCTATAATAAGCTAACTAAGCTTTACAAAAGACAAAAGTACCGCAACGCTGAAAAGCTTCACTCATGTTAGGTGTGAAAGGCAGCAATTTCACAGTGTAACTTCAAAATCGAGTCCATTAAACAAGATTAGAAAACTTTATGTATTTATTCTTCATATAACTAAACTAATTTCGTCATCATACAGAATTTACTACAAAAGCAAAGTTCTGTTAATTGATGCACTCATGATGAAGCGACGATTACTTACATAATCGCTGCATTCACTCGGTTTAAAGCTAATGTTTTATATACATTGCGCGCAATCGAACTGAGATGTTTTCTCTCGTCCCTTCCCCATGAGAAGATTTCTGTTCATGTCATTTCTGCAGCAATTTGTTGTATTCAAACTAGTCTAGGAAGTTAGCAAACGCAATTTGCTTATAAGCGAAGAGGATGATATAGTTCAAATACGTAAGAGCGGACATGATAACGGAGAGCGAACAAACACATACACACACACACACACACACACACAAACATGCACCAAGGGGCGCAAATCAAGGGGGGACAAGCGGGACATATATCAAGCTGTCTCCCCCACGATTTGGATCACCATGATTTTGTGCGTAAGTGATGTGTGTGTGTGTGTGTGTGTGTGTGTGTGTGTGTGTGTGTGTGTGTGCTGTGGTGTGTGTGTGTGTGTGTTTGTGAAGTAGAGATTCTTTTGATTGTGTGTGATACTGAGCGTCAACCGATTCGCTTTTTCCTTTTTTTTCTTTTTTTTTTCGCCGACAGCTTTCATTTCATTCAAGTGCATTTGAGAGGCATAATAAGATCATGCACAACTAAGAAATGCTGTCCTTAATACTTTAAGTACCGTTATTGTCTTTTTAACACGTTTTTTCTTTATTTGAATAATTCTTTATGACCATGAATCATCAAGAGAAATTATGTTATTGAAGTTTAGGAGATATCACTCGATATTAGACACTGAATTCAAGGATTAGCTGGGGACACGAGCTATATTCCGCAAAGGGGGAACACTGAGTAACTGGATCGTTTTAATAATGGTAATTTTCATTGCAAATTGATGATATATATACACGCATATATGATATGACCTGGACAACCATAATAACGAACAATTTATTTTGTGGATCAGCCTGACACTCAAATTGATTGGTTTTTTCTGCTTTTTGTTCTTCTTGATTTAATGACTGCATGTGGGACAACCCTTTTCGTACCTCTTATACACCAAATGCCATGTGTGTGTGTGTGTGTGTGTGGGTGGTGGTGCGGTGTTGGGTTGTGTGTGTTTGTGTGTGTAGTCTGTGTGGTGTGTGTGTGTGTGTGTGGTGTGTGTGTGTGTTCAGGGTTAGCGGGAGGAGTTCCAGGGGGTTCGGCCCCCACCTGCTCGCGTGCAGAAAACGCATCTGAGGGGGGTCTAAGATTTCAAAAATTTTCGGAGGAAGGCCTCCCGCTTAGTGTGTACCCCCCTTTCGCGTGTTCGCGGTACTGAGTTTTCCCCCACATTTCAAATGGATTTGCGTCGCGACTGACACACAACACACAGTCACACACACACAGCACACACACACGACCACATCACACACACACACACACACGCGCGCACACAGATCCACACCACAGACCACCACACACACACACACACACACACCACACACATATATATATATATATATTATTCAGCATACCCGTGTAATAACTGGCATGCGCTGTGCATTACATCTGACATCGCGCAATCGGTACGTAACCCGCAGGTTTGCCCGCACCGTTATGCACACGCAAGCGGGAATTTCTGACGACGCCGAGAGCAATTAATTGTGCGCGTGTGATATGGTGAGGGAATTTTCACGTCGCTTCCACGGAACTAGCCTAGAATCAATACCGTGTTTGAAAGACAATCATTCTCTTGTTTGATCTGTGGGAAATTACCGCCCGAGCATAGAAAGAATACAGACCAGCACTTCGATTAATTTTACCTCTGATTGCTCGTCTTCCTAGTTGTCGTGTGTTAACAAACATTCGTGTCAGGCAGTATGCGATTTCATGTCACATCAGAATGGTGATCTCTTCGCACTCCATCTCTCTCGCGGCCAGCGTCGAGTGCACGGTGAAGCCGACCAGTAGACTCAGCGCAAAGAACACCGCTGGGGAGTATAGACTTATATTATCGATGTTTTCGCTTGTTTTAGGGTATTCATCGCGTGACCCTCCGTGGCCATCCAAATGTTTGTAAATCCAAACAAACACATGCGCCGCATTAGTAATATAATGATTTTGTAACTGGATTTAAAGCCGCTGTAAGTCCTATTCGTGAATCATCTTCGTGCATATTCCGACCCTCACATTTACTGTAGCGTACATAACAAATATTCGCCTTGTCAGCATCACAATTCTTTTGTAACTCTGCTATTACAAAAGCTCTTCTTGTGCTCTGCTTATATGGGTTTCAGGGAGAGACAATTATGTCTAATAACACTTTAATGACTCGATAACAACCGATTTTAAATTGAGCATACATAGATAGCAAGGAAAGTGCTTTCATGCCTAAAAGGCTTAACTTATTGCGATAGGCGTTCATTCTTTGTTGGCTTATACTGCGTCATGTGCGATTTAAAGCGTTCAACGTTTTTTTACCTGACACAGGGCAACCGTACATTTTATATGATGTTCTGAAATGTGTCTTCTAACTATGTGTCTGTGAACTAATTATATGTACATTAGGGTTAATTATTATTAATTACCCTCTATATCTGAATATTACTTATTTCATCTACGTGTACCGCGAACTATAAAAAACGCAATCTATTAACAATAAAATAGTAATAATAATTGTACAAGTATAATAAAGAAATATTTTATGCAATCCATCTGTTATTATGATTTCGTAGCAGCACACGAATCAAGGGCACAAGTTTTTAGCCTCCCTTAGCTATAGCTGTGTACATATGATAATTTTGAATTCTGCAAGTCATTACAAATAATATATGTGGTTTCCGTCTCTTTGTTGCATACATCATACCTTGCAATTATAATTACCCGATATAATATTATTACATCAGAGCAATTTTCTTTAAAATGAATTAGGTTTCAAAATCCACGGGGACAAATATGCAGAGCCGGTATTTAAAATCATTCACCAGCTTTCAGCGAAATATTTAATTAACTAATTATGGACGCAGCGCACAATTAGCTATAATAACATTTTCCCATTAAAAGCAAAGTTGCTAAAACAAACTATTGGTTTAATGGCAGTTGAAATTAGCTGTGATAATTGCGTTGATATGTCCATATAGTAAAGTATATCCTTACGTTAATGTACGTATAAAACTTGCTGAGTAAAATCTCACACCATAGATTAAATCGATTCTATCGCTGTAAAATTTAAGACTGTATCGCTAACTTAGTGATCACGTGTGCTATTTGGAACTTCAATTTTATACTGAGTATTATTTAATATAATTGCAACGTGACAAAGAATCATTACATAAGTAATTTATACTAATCCTGGTTCACGGCACTTTTTACTGCCATTAAAATTTCAGATCGTCGCTAATATATACATAAAAATAATATTTTCATCCGTACTCGTACTAACAGTAAGCGTATATTTACACATTGTTCTAATTTTAATGTTTTAATTTCGCGCAGACTTCCGTTTCTTTCTTTTCTGGGAGAGAGTCACATTCGAGATGCAAAAGCCACTCGAGTCCAAACCTATCCTGCTTGATCAACAGGTAATCGGCCTTGGCAGTCTCATGTATACGTGCCTGCGATTTTCAAGCATAAAGATTATTTTCTGTCATATTTGCGAAACAAGTGGGCTTTGAAAGAAATTTTTATCTACTCTTTATTTATCGCAAAACCTTGAAGTGCGTTCTCGCACATGCGTTTGAACATTATTATTCATGAACTTTCATGAAAAGAAGAAAAAGCGAATATACCCCTTGATCATATCAACGGACGTAAATATAATAACAACACGAGTAAATATATCGAAAAATTGCCTTGCAATGTGACAAGGCATTAGGGAAGGTTGGTTGACAGGTCGCATGCATAACACACAGAAGGGAATTCACTTACGGATTGCATGCATTCTACTATTACAAAAGGATGCAACTAATCCGGCTGGAAGTATAAAACATGCAGTGATCATTGAAATCCCTCAGGCGAGGTAATGATGCTGCTAGTAAACCGGCAACAGGTAGCCTACATATTATATTATCACATAAAAGAAGGAAGCATGGGATGCAATGTGTCTACTTTTTCTACTATGTGGGCGTAAAATCCTGGGTGTTGATTAAATTACTCTAAGTTTAACATAGTAATTTAGTTCATTAGTGTAACATATTAGGCAAGCGTGGCAGGCTGTCCCAGATCCCTGTACACATGGGAACAGTGATCTCTTCGCACTTCAGCTCTCTCGCGGCAATGTCGTGAGCACAGTGAAACTAGCCAGTAGAGACATCCTTTCATCCATCCACCCATCCATCCATCCATCCATCCATCCATCCATCCATCCATCCATCCATCCATCCATCCATCCATCCATCCATCCATCCATCCATCCATCCACATTCACCATCCATCCATCCATCCATCCATCCATCCATCCATCCATCCATCCATTCATTCATCCCCATCCATCCATCATCTATCCATCCATCCATCCATCCCCCTCCATCCATCCATCCATCCATCCATGCCATACATCATACCATCCATCCATCCATCCATCCCTTCCCAACCATCAGCCATTCCATCATCATCGCCATCCCATCCATCCATTCCCAGTCCATCCATACCATCCTCCATCCCATCCACCCACCATCCATCCATCCATCATCCATCATCATCCATCCTCATCCATCCAATCCATTCATCCATCCACATCCATGCCATCCATCCTCCAATCCATCCATCCATCCATGCATCCATCCTCATCCATCCATCCATCCATCCATCCCATCTCCAACCATCCATGCCATGCCATCATGCCATCCCATTCCTCCATCCATCCATCCTCTATCCACTCCCATGCATCCATCCATGCCATCCATCATCCATCCATCCATCCATCACAAACATCCACCATCCCATCCATCATCATCCATCCATGCCATCTCCACCACTCCACCATCCATTCCATGCCATCCATCACCATCCTGCCATCCATGCCACCATCATCCATCCTCCATCCATCCATCAGCATCCACCATGCCTGACCATCCATCCATCCATCATCCATCCATCTCACCATCATCCATCATCCATCCATCAATGCCTACCATCCATGCATCCATCATCCGATCATTCATCCATCATACATCATCCATCATGCCATCCATTCCATGCCATCCATTACATCCATCTCCCATCCTATCCATCCACCATCCATCCCATCATCCATCCATCCATCCATCCACCATCACATCCATCCATCCATCCACCATCTCCATCCATCCATCACCAGTCATGTCCACCATCTATCGCATCCAGCCATCCATCCATGAATCCTTATCTATCATGCATCCATCCACCATTCCATTTACCATCCATCCATCTATCATGCCATCCATACCATCCTCCATCTACATCCTCACATCATCTCATCCATCACTCCATCAACCAGTGCCATCCATCCACCATACCATCCATCCATCCATCCATCCATCACCCCATCCATCCAGCCATCATCCAGTGCACCCATCCATCCATCCATCCATCTATCAACCATCACCCATCCATTCCATCCATTCATTAATCCGTCCATCCATCACCATCATTCCATACATCCCATTCCATCCATCTATCCATCATCCACCATCCATCTCATGCCATCCCATACTCCATTCCATCCATCCATGCCATGCCATCATCCCCATCCACATCCATCCATATCCATTCATCCATCCTCCATTCATCCTCCATCCTCATCCATCATTCCACCATCCAGTCCATTCCATCCATCCATCCACCCTTCTCCATCACATCCATCCACCATCCATCATCATGCCATCCATCCATCCATCCATCATCCATCATCCTCCATCTCCATCATCCACCATCCATCCATCATCATCTATCCATCCATCCATCCATCCATTCAACCATCCATCATCCATCCATCTCATCATACATCCATCACCATCCACCATCATCCTCCACCATCCAGCCATCCTCCATCATGCCATCCATGACCATCATCCATCCATCCATCATCCACCATCCATTCATTTAGCTATCCATCCATTCACCATCCATCCATCCATACCATCCATCCATCCATCCATCCCATCCATACCATCATCCACCCATACGCTCCATCCATCCATATTCCATCCAATCCATCCATCCAGCCATCCATCATTCCTCTCCATCCATCCATCCATACCATCCACCATCATCCACCCTCCATCCATCCATCCTCCATGCATCTATTCCATCTATCGCAATCCATAAGCGCGTATCTCCTCTTTTCCTCTCTCTCTCTCTCTCTCTCGCTCTTTTTCTCTCTTCTCTCTCTCTTTCCTCTCCTCTCTTCCTCTCCTCTCTCCTCTCGTCTCTCCTTCTCTCTCTCTGTGTGTTGGTGTGTTGTGTGTGTGTGTGTTGTGGGTGTGTGTCTGTGTGGTGTTGTTGTATGTAGTGGTTGTGTGTTGTGTGTATGTGCGCGTGCGTGCGTCTAGTGTGCGTGTCGGCGCGTTGCGCGTGCGTGCGAGCGGCGGTGTGTGTGTTGTGTAGGTGTTGTGGTGTTGGGGTGCGTGTGTAGATGGTGTGGTGTGTTGTGTGGGTGGTGTGTGGTGGTGCGTGTGCGTGTGCGTGTTGTGCGTGTGCGTGTGTGCGTGTCTTTAACCTCATCTGACTCTGCGAGGCAGCAAGAATCGCTCGGGCAAAGATGAAAATTTGAAACTTTTTGTTCAATTAAGTGCTCCTCGTTAATGCCGTTTCATTCTTCAGCTATATTAATTTGCGAATTACATCTCGACCTTGCAAAGGTGCATTACGAGGGTGCATTGCAAAGGTGCATGAATTATCGATAACCTATTATTACTACATATTATAATGGTTGTTTTCTTTAAAGAAAATTCAATCGTACGACCCATGGGAATAATATTGCAGGCGGCAAAGACGGTCACCTGCCAGCTTTTAGCGAACCCTTTAATTGCGTAATTAGGTTCATGCAGTACGATTACTGATAATGAATTTTTATATTTTAAACAAGGTATCTATCGCTTAGTCGCTTAGGGGTTTACTAACATTCGACTATGGTTCGCAATAATATGAATATTGATTGGCAAGTTAGCGTGTAGGACACGTTATTGCTAGCGATGCGCAGTATGTGATATATTTCGTGCAGAAACCCGTAAACCTGGTCGAACACTACATAATGTATCGATTCCATAGTTTGTTGTCTTATTAGGAATGTTGGTGTGTAACGGTTGTTAACCAGGGTTCCACTCGAGGGTACCAAATGTCATTTCTGTAGATGCGAAAGATGCCGGATAGTTTGTTTTCATCATTGTACATTGTCGAATTTCTATGCTTTTCAGTGTAATTTGCATTGGCAAATCACAAAAAGTACAAATCGTGTTATTTGAGATGAATTTGTTTAACTGCAAAACAAGATGAGACTATAAATTCACCTATAACTATAGGTCCTACCAACTGTGATAAGTGAACGGTTTTTAACAATGAGCCGAGGAAAAAATGCTAGGAACCGAAGATGAGTGAAAATGTCTGTTATGCGGACGATTATATTGCAGAAATACGTACCTACGCCGGTAATATAATAATGATGACATATTGCGTGCGCTATTTTTTCGATTTGCTTTGCGACGGCCTGTCGTCGTTAAAACGGCGACGCAGCGTCGTTTGGCGGGGGGTTAATTGTGTTTCTAACAACAGATCAGCTATAGTGCATACCAACATAAAATGCCGTGCATTATTAATTATCCGCACAAGTATAGGTCGACGGTGTGCATTAGCGGTTGCTTAATTACGCCGTTATTCCAAACGTGACGAAATGCTACACGCTTGCACGGGCTTGTAGGCAGGCAGACAATAACACTTGGTAGTTTAGATATGCATTATTAAGCATCCGTCTAAGCGTTTTGCTATCACGCGCGCGCATTATCGTACTTCCATATGCACACATGTTTACGTGTATGCGCGCGTGCGCGTGCATGCGTGCGTGCGTATAAGCACGCTCACGCACATATCTGTATGTACGAGAAAGTAAACGTGTACGCCGTTATTGTGTTGCCGCAAGTCGCGCTTTGATTGGTTGCAGCCGCTATTTAGCGTCACCTGACCTAGCTAACACGAATCTGTTTTGTCATCTTGGTATGCATTTCCTCTCGTCAGTGAATCAAATCAAACATATCATGTCATTTATATGTGCAAACACAACATGGAGTTGGACATGAGAAAAGTGGATAATTTATTCCCATGTGAAAACCTATACAGTAGCGGTAGCCGTTCATTATATTCAAAACATGCATTGCGATATCTATATTCTTATTAAGAATAGTTAATAACTTTATTATATCATCATCATCATCAGCATCATCATCATCATCATCATCATCATGGCATGTCCTGCTGATCCTTAACGGAACACACATTTATAAAAGGGGTATTAAAGAAATATTATAAAGCTGTGGGTTCTAGTGAAACTCCTTATCACCATACCTGTATATAGACTATATCAGGGGTTAATAATGACAAATATTTGTTATTATTAACCCCTGCCTATATATAGTCTAGCCTACATATATATTTAGAAATTCCTATAAAATACTATACCATCCCTTAGCAGCACCTGGTAAGAAGCCGCGTGAGAAGCTATTGAAAAGATTACGGCACATGTTGAAACAGACAGCTAGTTCTCGTCATAGAAAATAGACCCCTGCCCCAAAAGCTACCCGTCACATAAGAATGCGTGTGTGTACTTTAGTATGAGTATATTTTAGTATACTTTAATATATTTAGTATGACTGTGTGTACTTAGTCGTTGGTTTCAGCTAACGACATATGGAGCTAGCCTGGTGCACGTATAGGACCGCTATACATGACCATTGCAAAAGCACCGCGAGGGAGGTGTGGACGCGGTGTACACTAAAACACTACTGCTGCCTATATCTGCTAGAAGTGCTCGTGGGATGGCACTTTCTATACGCGAGGAAAACCCCATGTTTTTTTTCTCACATATACCTTTGATTTTTATATTAACGCGATCAACGAAGATAGTAACACTTACGATACATATAACGTCATACATGCGATTGTCTTATAACGATTTATTGAAATTCGGTTTAGCTGATACGTGTATCAAAACATCTTAGAAACATCAGCATATTATTGATGGTTTTTAAGCGCGCGACAACAAAATGTACTGAAAATTACCAATGTCTTGAAATATAAAAAACGTACACGATAATAGCTTACTGTCTATACATTGGTGTATTACATTTTGTGCGTGTATACGTTGTGTGTATGGCATGTGCGAACATAGATGTGCGTGCGTGCGTGCGTGCATGCGTGCGTGCGTGCGTTCGTACGTGCGTCCGTGCGTGCCTTTGTGGTTCCAATCGTCAAAATGTTTGGATGTTTGAATGGTATGTTATGTATTGTCATGAGCGTGTGTGCGTGAATGCGTTCGTGCATGTATGGATAGCTAGCTTATAAGCAGACTGTATATATTTTACACACCACATCTCTCTCAATATTAATATCTATCTATCTATATATATATAATAATATATATATATATATAATTCAAATATTTGCTAGGACATAGAGCACAACATATTTATGAAGACGTTTTCGTTCTAATCTATGTTACTTTCAGATATCATATGTATTAATATTGTGTTCATACATATTACACATACCAAATATAAAAACGAAAATTAAATAACATACGTATACTATGAGAATCAGATTTGTGGTCTGAATCTTGACTGTGTGAATTAAATTTATAGGAAAATTGACGTACAGTACCTTCATGACGTCTCTGAATCGTCTCTGTTAATCAAAACAACTGAGCCTATTTCGAAATGAATTGTCGTGTAACAAAAATAACGTGATATAAATTTAAAGCGTCTGATACAATAGTTTGCGATTTTTCACTATTCACTACTTTTGCTTATTAATAATTACAACACCTCGATCAAGATTCTGTTATAACTGCTCACAGAGAAATTACAGATATAAAGGAGACAATTGTAATGAAAGTAGGGAGTATGTATGGCAGAAAAACCAGACACTCATTCGCAATTGCCAAGCGGAGATGGTTACATCATTGGTGCAGCATATGCTCCACAGCCAGTAAACAGCTTTTCGTACGACCACGTGACACATTACGACGCGAAGGCATATATGCATTGATTATTTATGGGAAGCAATGTTTGCAAATTCATCGCAGTACGCAAAACTGTCGCGCGCCAAACACATGAGCAATAACCATAGATGATAAAGGTCCTGACTAAGCTATTATAAACTAGCATGGATATTATGGCTGCATATAAGTAAAACGTGAATGACGCCAAAGAACTAAAATGCTAGCGGATGACAGAATCGGCGGAGGTCATGCACCTGGACGTAGCAGGGGTACAATATACCCCGATGAGGACACTACCCCGACTTGGAGTTTGACGCAGGTGTTTGCTTCTGCCTGGTAGTGCTGCGGTAGTTTTCCTGCTTTTAACTACCGCTGCGCATTCTTTTTGTAACCACCGGGGTTCTCTTTCCTTCCGAGCCTTCAATAGAAATGCATCAGGATCGCTCCACAGGTAACGATACTCCACATAAGTACGAAGGATGAGCGCGAATCTGGCGCGCCTCCTTTTTGATTGCAAAGGTCCTCCTGACAGCACTCCATGCAATTGTTGCAACCCAGTGCGAGACTTTGGGCAGAATCCATGACGCACGGCCGAAGTGCACAACCTTTTGTAATTGCGGGCCCTGTCTCTGTAATAGAAAACAGCATAGATTTGATCATATACATGCGACTTTGAAAACAGATTCACAATGATTTCTGTCTTAGCTGGCGAATATAGTTATAGAAAGAAAATGTGGTATTATCTGCATTTACTGCTTCGTAGCATATGTGAAGGGACAGCCTGGGCCGTCTTTACGTTACGCAGTTCCACTGCGCTATCCCATGTACGGGGCGCCATGCAGGACAGGGCTCAATTTTGTCTAACAAAACTCAATTCTGTCTCACAAAACTCAATTTTGTGAACACAAAACTCAATTCTGTCAATCCTGTCCCACAAAACTCAATTTTGTGAACACAAAACTCAATTCTGTCAATCCTGTC
>NW_014577150.1:215300-224764 GCF_000485595.1 Priapulus caudatus
TTGAGTTTTGTGTTCACAAAATTGAGTTTTGTGGGACAGGATTGACAGAATTGAGTTTTGTGTTCACAAAATTGAGTTTTGTGGGACAGGATTGACAGAATTGAGTTTTGTGTTCACAAAACTCATTTTTGTCAAGTTTATAGGTACAAAAATGCCTGTCCTGCATGGCGCCCCGTACCATGTGTATTCGACCAGCTTATCATTCGATGCCATTAGGCAATAAAATTAGCGATAGACTTTATTGGTTTTTGGTATGCCGATAATATCACTATCCGTATACACTCTAAACGATGTGAAATAAAAACGTGAGATCATCATCAATGTTTGCCTTATAAATTAAGTAACTGCTATCGTGATGTGTTTACTGGTTTGAACTGTTTTAGAAAAGCAAGTGTCGTATGCTTGCTTGTCAATCTCCTCTTTTTCAGAACAGTTGACTATGGTCTGCCAGCAGGCTTCATTGCTACGCTGGTTATGGCACTCGTAGCATTGTAGGCCAGCCATAACTGTAAGAAAACGATTACAGAATTAGCACACGAACATGCGTATGAACTTACAGCGTAAATTCTCAATTTATTACAAATGCCTGTATGCGCGTTCGCGCATGTGTACGCGCCGGTGTGTAACGTAGCATGTATGTATTACACCACGAGGACGATGTGAGGTTCTCTGCAGCTGTACATGCACGACAACTATAACCTGAGTGTTTTCGCGAAACAGTTTTCGTTAATTCTCGTGCAGGCCGCCGTTAAATGTCGCAACCGTAATCTCACGAAGCATCAATAAAACCTCGCGGGAGGCTGGCTCGAATTCTACGGCTCAACGCAGCGCATGTTGCAGATACAAACCACAGCACCGTGGCACATATTCCTCGCCGCGCTCTTTACTTGTTTACAACTGCACATAAAAACCGCGTAGCCGTGAGTATAGCAAGTCCCTAATGAATCGCGCTAATGATTCGAACGACGTGAACTTTATTTTTCTGTTTCATTTAAGGATGGTCCGTTGAATTTTGTAAGCTAGTAAATGCCAGCGGACAGAATTTCTAAGGAAGCTGGTTTTATCACACAAGCTTAGATGTTATCCCGCACGCTGCCCTGAGTTTCTCATCATGCACATACTTATTCGCTTAGGGTTTTACCTGGTGAGTCTATTCACATCAACGAGGTATAACCGATTTTAAATGCCTTCCTTCGTTTCATGAGTGGACAATCTCGTGTGGTTTAATAGATTTTAAGTACCCGTGTAGTGTATTAAAGCAGCCAGCAAAGGCGTGCGCCGAAATGCACAAAAGGTCTTGGGTGTACAATCCACACGGGGTCTCGGAGTAGCAAACAGCCGTGAAGCTGCGCTGACAGCAGGCAGCTGAATGGACAGTTGAATAGAGTGCACATTAGTGAAATGGATGGATGCATTCAGCCCGTGTCTGTCCCAACAGGGACGCCCGCGGTGGGGGTGGGATTTGTGTTGGATGGTGGGTGGAGGGGTGATAACGTAACATACCATATAGAGAAGCGGTTATAACCACGCTCCGTACACTCAGCTATAGAGAGCTAACCAAGTATTTTATATTTTAGATACAGCCGGTTAGCCATTTTGCTATCGACAGTGAGTCGGAGTATGATGGGAGGTCTTGAACTGGAAAAGCGAGAATTGCTTTCTCTTAAAATTGGTTTGGAGATCTAAGAAGTTGAGCCTTAAGACTTCGTTGAGCATAATTCACAGCAACGCAAAGGCAGTATTACTATATGGTGCGGAAAACTGGCGGGAAACCAATTACATGTTACCAATAGGATCCAGGCTTTTGTGAACAATTACTTACGATCAATCCGTGGGCAACGTTAGACCAATGTTATTCGTATCGAATAACCCGAGTGCTTTGACGAAAGTGGCCGTAAATTGGGGAAACACTGCAGAAACTCACGAAACGTGTTGCAAAAACTGGAATTCTCAGGAGGAGAGAAAGCGGGGGCGCCCAAAAATTAATTGCAGAAGGTCAGTTGAGCAAGAACCACGCCACATGGGGACTAACTGGCGCAATAAGATGATACATCTGGCGTAAAACCGTTCCGAACCATAGCGACGTTTCATGGCTGCCCTCTGCTTGAGTAAAGACCCAGGTGTCAATTAAGAAAATTAGTCGTCATTATTGTTTGGCATGTGAAACTGTGAGGATGTTTGCTTGTTCATCTCTAATAGTGTAATTTAACATTAACGCAACACATCACGATTATCGTTGAATTAATACTAGGCTGTAATTGTGAGTTGTGAGTAGCAAAATCATGTTCACATGAAGTGCCATGCTATGAGGAACACCCTCACCTACCCATATATTTCCACATTCAAGCACGTGTGCATTCGCACTCCCACGCACACGCACACGCACACGCACACGCACACGCACGCACGCTCGCAGGCACGCACGGAGGCACGCACGCACGCACGCACGCACGCACGCACGCACGCACGCACGACACACACACACACACACACACACACACACACACACACACACACACACACACACACACACACAATGCGCATACACGCGTTGCCGCCAGAAAATGTGTATGGTATAGGCCGTCATAGTTGTCAATTGTGATTGGTTACGTCTTAGGTTCAAGTTGAAAAATTACTTGTGACTTCGTGGTCTTGTTGTTGTATATTGGCGCTGATCATATTTTATGTATGTCACGTACAATTTCCTAGCCTATATACTTTGTATGTCGTTTCCCAGAGTTGGCACGGTTACTGACAGAACACAAGCTGACATGCATGATAATAATGCCAAATTGCGCGCATGCTTTGGCGAGCAAAATTCGTGCGCTGGGGATAACGAGTGTGTACAAGACGAGAAGACGGCGTCCGTGGTTCCATTGAAAGCAACGGTAAGCGTCTTGTTCGCTTTACTGCTCAAATAAATCTTATCAATTATGCTTTACAGGGCAAACCATTAAGTGAAAAGGTCGTGTTGCTTCTGGTTAGATCTGGAATTACTGTACGGATTTAAAGGCCTGTCCGCCGAGTTTAGTTTCGCTATAACGACAGAGCCGTAATTCCGTAGCATTAGAGGCAGTGAGCACAAGTACTAATAAGCACGCAGTTCGTATTGCTTGATGCCACCATCGATTGATGCCAGCATAGGCGCCTCTGACCTACATTCTCTTCGTTTCGTCGTGACCATGTGACAGCAACTTAACGCCTTGACACTTTGTATGCGTTAACTTGTGCAATATAATGCCGGTTTCACATTTATTCTAGCGATTTCTTTCTGGAAAACCTACGGCGGGTGGGCGTGCAAATTTTAGCCACGCTGCATGCATCGGATCATTTTGTTAATTACTTGACTATAAATAACGATTTCACACTTCATTAAAATTGCAAGCAATTTATCAACTAGATTGTTATTTTGTTATTTTAGCTTTACTGGATATTTCTCATAACGTGACGAGAGAAAGCGTGCCCATTGTCTACATTATTAGGCGATGGTAAAATGAAATGGGAATTTGGACAACGATACATGGCCCTAATCACGCATATACGCTCCTGACATTCTGAATGCGGTTCCCACTCGCTCGCTGTCTCATCAGAAGTCCCGCATGAGATAGCATTTGCGCTGCATTAGCTCTTCTCGTCGAGTACTTCAATCCCACAGAAGCAGTCATTTCGATATTACGGCGTCGGTACGGTGGCAGCCAGCACTGGCTCGCGCACATGCGGTAATCGATGATCAGCTTCACATGCGCACCGCTTATGAGCCAGAGATTCGAGGAAATTACATGGTAAAATCGCCCTGGTTATTCGACGTACAGTCAAGCAGCCAATGTGCATACCCTGCATGCGCGGACAACGGCTTGTACGAATTTTTGACGAAGTTATTTTAATAAATTTGGTGCACTGAAAATTATGAATGTCTTTTCATTTTGCCTTATTATCTGTTGACATTTAGATGTATAATTTTGTCAGTGGCGAGTAAAAGGGTAAGGTATTATTAGGGTTATTAGGTTAGTACTAGTTAGGTTAATACTGCGAGCACAAGTCTCCGTTCCCAACCCAATTACCATATATCGCTATGAAAACAGTCAGCAACTATCCAATAACCAACCGCTTATACTACAGTCGTTTGCAAATAACAAGGTTCTATTTCCATGATCTTTTCAAGCGTTGAAATCATTCCTAACCACCGACCCCTTTTCCTAGTTTGCAAGCCCGTACTATTGAGTGAGTGATTTGCGAGGTTGCAGTGCATTTTATGAGTACACTATAATTGCATTGGAGAACTCATTTCAATAATGGCGTTTCGCATAGTGGTCGCTAGTCCTTGTCAGTTCACTTTTACAATAGAGTTTTATCTCCTCACCATCTCGCTGTGTATTACAGTTAGATCTTATTAGTGCCAGTAAGCTAGCATAATTTACCTTCGGAGAGAGCTTTCCTGACAGGTTTGTATGTAGCGGATATGTGAAATGTACGATAATGGCGTTACCCTTATTATTCAGATAATCCTGGTAACTAACAATACACTTTCAACAATACAGTGTGTATTGTTGTAGAACCTAACAACTGTGTATTTAAATTCAATTTCATTTTCAATAAATTCAATAAAATCAAGCACATAATTTCAATCAATTCAATTAAATAATTGTCAATTTAAAGTTTAATTAAAGTAAAATCGATATATTTCTTAAAATAACACTATATATACTATAACAAAGACGAGAACGTCAATTAAAAATATTTTGGTCCTAAACATCCCGATAAAGCAACTTTAACAAATGCGAAACATTTTTACATGATATGGCACCAGTGGCACCAAAGTCAATAAAAACAAATATTTCAGAGAATAGTCTCTTGTTAAGTTCTACAACATACATTATATTGTTCTAACAATACACATTATATTGTTAGAAGGTGTATAACATATACACACTGTATTATTGAAAGTGTATTGTTAGTTACCAGGATTATCAGCATTATTACTTTGCCTCTGTCTCAAAGAGTCAAAGACAAATAGTAGGTGTAAGCCTACTTTCGAGCTTTCTACTACCCATGGCTGTTTGTGCAAAATATATAACCAAAACACGAGAAAAACAGCATGCGTCAAGCCAAATTCTCACATTTATACTAAATACGTGCAATAAAAAGCATTTCAACATAAGTGACGGTTCACGCTATTTTTGAAAATGTACAATATGTAGGCAAATGCGGTTGTAAATTCATTGGTTCAAGTCTTCAAGATAATATCTGGACCATACCCTCTTGTTTCACTAATAGAAATGATTCGGTACAAACAAAATAGGCCCCTGTCACGACCATGTTCCAACATTTTCTCAGTTCATTACACATATAAATATTTCATAGCTATAGTGCTATAATTTAGTGGTACCGTAGGAAGTATGCAGGTGTTCTGTTACGTTTCATTTTGTGCAGGGTTTCTGACTCTACGTCTGCAACTACAGTAAAAACCCGCGTATAAGAACATAGATTTTTCCAAGTTAGCCTCAACATGTTCTTATATAAATGGTGCTTACTGAAAAATTAGGCTCAAAAAGTTCTTAAATAGGTTCTTAATTGTTTCTACTTTTAATATGTACTAGCTGAAACCCGCGCTAAGCGCGGGCTTAGTGACCGCGATGCATGTGTTACCAGTACAGTAGTGTTATGTGTAAGGTGTTATATGGAGAGTTTAGTTGTTGCACATGTTTGTTTTTTTATGGTTGAGATAATATTATATGATATATATAATATAATATTATATAATATTATATTATTAATAGATATGATTGTTATTGTTGAGCATTGGCATTGGCATTGGCATTGTTATTGCATCGATATTGTTGAGCTCGTCTTTTTTATTTTACCTGTGTTTCTTTTTAAGTCTTCATCTGCATGGAAAATTAAGAACCTACTTTAAAATCTTAGCCTAAAACAGGTTCTTATGTAAAGGGGTCTAAATAGGAAATTTTAGCCTAACATGTTCTTAAAATCTATGTTCTTATACGCGGGTTTTTACTGTATTATATGCCAAGTCGGACGTTTCTTATGTGTTATGAGGTAGATACCTATCTTCTTGGTTCTTGCCCGTTGAATATCATATGTATATGCGTATCCCAGTATACAGAGACTCACCAACAGCCAACATTGCATATAAGATAATATATTCCCCTGGTAATTATCCTTTAATAAATATTGTATTGGTCGAATAAAGAGCGCGCCTCTTCGTTTGTGGCTAAACCCGCATCGCACAGTATACATACTGGTCGTCCCTATTGGCATCAACGATGGGAAATGATAAATAAATTTCTTCATTTGCGCAACTGTGCCGAAAATGACACAATTCCCGAGCAATCTAATGGATCCACAATGGGAGTTGTCAATATGAAATTACTAAATTGCTTTAGAAAAGCTATAACTATATTGTAGTATCACTCTCGGTCTTTTTCAGATCTCTATATCCATATAGGAAATTACAGTAATCCGCTACACATAATTCTCTTACGTGGGTGATGATATGATTACTGGGGCATGCGGCGTGCAATAGAGAGTAGAAACAAGATACGAACAGGTAATGGACTAGTTTAGATATGTGGTTTACTAACAGTAATTATATATTTATAATATCACACATTCGCACACCCACTCGGACACACACATACACGCTCAAACTGAGAGAGCAAGAATGATAGAAAAGATGGCGGGAAAAGAAAGATAATGAGGCGGATCAGGAAAAAGAGTAGTGAGACGACATAGATAAACAAAAGTATAACAACGTGTGTACTTACCAAAAGAACATATATTTTGGTAAGAATAAAATATTTCGAGTTTACCGAACCTGTCGCTAAATTAAAGGTAATAATTGGGTGGGCTTGCATGAGTATTAAGCGCTCCGCTGCATCGTGCTTGCTTATATGCTCTACCTATACGCCATATTGTACGACCGATCGCAGCGTATAGCGTAGTATTGTCGTCTCATCTCCAGAGTATAGATATTCGTTTTGCGTTTACTTCAGTATGAGGCCGCTCGGTTGTGACGTTTTATAAAGAGCTCATAATCTCTATTATGAGCTCTTGGTTTTATCGATAAGTGCAACACTTGCAAACAATGCGTAACCAGTTTACATATTACTCTGCTAGGATTGCGTTGATCTATAATCTTATATGTTATTTATGAGAAGCTGTATCTTTCCATACGTTGCTGGTAACTTGAAGCTAGTATTTTTAAATCATTCATGTCGGTTTGTAAAAAGTGTTATCAGACGTTATTAGAACCCTATCTTATTTCCATGTTTTTTTCTTTGCTTCGATTAAACCTCCACGCTTAAAACGCATCAAAAATGCATAGAAACCCTCTCAGCTGAATGGTTGGGTTAGCACATGGATGGATAAATCAGGTGGTGGATGGGTGGTAGATTAAGAAGGTAAGTTTATTGGTGAGAGGGTGGGCAGGTAGAGAGATTGATGGGTAAAGGGACGGCAAACTAGTCAAGAAATATTTGGTGCCTATTATAACTGTTATGGAAATAACAATTAGCCAGTTACTTGCATTCCCAACGACAGCACTTATATTGCTGCACGATTTCGACAGAGTAATTATACGATTTATCTTCTGCATCATGTTATTTGCATTACTTCCCGTATTATTGGAATTTTCAGTTCACGCGTGTTTAGGTATCACATACCTACTCCGGCTTACACGGATTCGGGGTAAATACGAAGATAATATTATCAAGAAGTAATAAATAGCTAAATTTATTAGCTCTTGATATTATCTTTATTTCACATACATGTGTTGAATCAAATTTGTTAGCAAAAGATCACAGTAGGCCTACGTCGCAGACAGTTATACAGGTACAGAAAATATTTGACAAATACTTCGTCCACGCGATTTTTTTTATCAGGGAATTAGATTCATTGCATGTACATGAAATAATTATAAACACCTGTTTTCAGTCGACGTACAAGGAACTATTACATGACAAATAGGGCAATTCTGTGGGATTCTCTGAGACAGTATATGTCGCTATTTAATAGACTTGTGCGAATTTTCAGTGTAGGTATATCGGTTTTGAGATATTCACTTCACAGTCGTTTTTCGTACATTCATGAGCACATATTTTGCAATATTGAATTAAATTGCTCCGTGAAATACATTTATCTGCACATACATGAACAAAATGTCAACCATAGTGTCAGTTCTTTTGTCGTCGATAAATCAACCCATTATCCTTCTTTTTTTAATTGATTCGTCTGAAACCGAACAATATGTTATTGTGGGCATTCGACATGCACAGGACTTATCTTTGTCGATATATAGGCACATTCCGGGTGTATTGCTACATATGCTGAATACAATGAATGATATACCACGATGTATCTAATGGCATGCTATGTATGCGACACAGCTGCGCACAGAACACAATGTGTGCGTGTGCCCGTGCGTACGTGTGCGTTTGCATGCGTGCGTCCGTGCGTCCGTGCGTCCGTGCGTATGTATTCGCACACGTGCGTGCATAGATGCGCACGTACGCAGTCATGCATACAAGCGTTTGTATAGAGACTATACATAGGCACAAGTGGGATAACGGTATGTGTGTTGTGTGTGTGTGTGTGTGCGTGCGTGCGTGCGTGCGTGTGTGTGTGTGTGTGCGGGCGTGCGTGCGTGCGTGCGTACGTGCGTGCGTGCGTGTCCCTGGTAATACCTTAGCCCTATTACACCGTATATCTAATACTTTGCCAACGCCGTGACACGAAGCATCCTGTCCTTACCTGACGATGTGACAGCTAGGATAGCGAGTATTATCAACGCCGCGAGGGACGTAATCGTTCGCAATGACAACATGATGTCGTGTGATTTGTCACACACACACACACACACACACACACCACACACGCGCGCGCGCACAGTCACCGAGGCACTGATATATTTGCTGACTGCTGGCGGTCGCTCCCCTCTACCGCGCAGCTCGATGTGGGCTGGCTGCGATCGGCCGTCTATGATGCTCACTTCTGAATCACCTAGCCGTTATCCACTTGATTCTATTCAGGTCTTCCCTGATTTCCGAGAGAAACCATCCGGAGCTTCTTCTACCGCTCGCAGCCTGCTTGTGCTGTGCTGGCGTGGCCCATCTTTCCCAGGGCAGCAGATTTCTCTCTGCCACATTCTATACCACCCCTACCCACCATTGGCGCATCGGCGCAGCTAGCTGGCATGCGCCACGACATGCGCAGATGCCGAATGCCGATGAATCATACCAGGCCATAGAAATTCACGACAGCGCGATTGTGAATCATGCGGATTTATCTGTAAAATTCACTGATGCGGAAGGTTGCCGTCATCCGCTATCTATCAGAGAGAGAGAGAGAGAGAGAGAGAGAGAGAGAGAGAGAGAGAGAGAGAGAGAGAGAGAGAGAGAGAGAGAGAGAGAGAGAGAGAGAGAGAGAGAGAGAGAGAGAGAGAGAGAGAG
>NW_014577150.1:224774-227152 GCF_000485595.1 Priapulus caudatus
GAGAGAGAGAGAGAGAGAGAGAGAGAGAGAGAGAGAGAGAGAGAGAGAGAGAGAGAGAGAGAGAGAGAGCATTTCTATATGCGTAGCCGTATCGATTAACAATTTTGTAAAATAAGGGGCAGTAGTGTCCTAATGTTTAAGTTCTAGAACTCGCGAATAGCTCGAGTTGACAACCTGCCAACACCTGGTTCTCGCTGCTCCAATATACGACTCTAAGTACATAAGCGGCTTGCTTGATACCAAGAAATCGTGTGTATTTTCATATTGCGGTCTTTTATAACCTGAACATAAATCATTAGTCATAGAGGGAACAATTTTGCGCCTTGCAAACACCTGAAATTAATCATTTCTACTCAAGTATGCATTCGTACCCATTTAAAGACATCGACTCCCTTCTCTCGTCGCAACATTAATCATAAGTGTTTCTAAACAAGCTACGGCTAAACAGCTCTGATCTAGTGCAGGTCAGATAAAAAGACGTGTTTATATACAATTCCTGTACTTCTGTATAATTATACGCATGCTACATTTACCTTTTTCGCGGTGAAAAAGATTACCGTTGCATTCACGAACCATTTTCTGTGATCCACTATTCAATCATTATTTCAAGGCATTGGCTACCTAGATTTGGGCAAAGAAGGCAGTTGCACCCCCCCCCCACACACACACACCAATATAGACAACTATATTACACGGTGAATGACGAATTGCTCACAGTCAACTACCAAGAACACGAATCGCACGTGCATGGTTTCCTTCCAGACAAAAATGAGTTAGCTACGCCCATATATTTGACATCGTAATGCTAAATACCTACGCCTCGACATGTCGAAATTGGCACACTCTCCTAGTTTGCATCGAATTCAACGTATACGCCTCGCATTTTGTATGTGCGACCGATTTAATAGCTAGGGATGGGGTCACGTAACAGCTCAAGACCCGTGCAACTATATAGTAACACCGCTGTGGAGAGTAATATATAATTGTTATCAGCGGTGAATAATGACAAACTTGTCATTATTCACCGCTGCTGTTATGGACTTGTTGTAGACGTTAGTGACAAGTGCGGCGTCTCCGTGCCGGCAAGGCATGCAGTCATGCGTTCCTGCTCTCACCTGTGTGGTGAATATGCACCGTGTCACAACGCACTGAACCACCCGCAAGCACGTAAGCATTCGGCGAGTAATCCAATTAACTTAGATAAACTATGCTCGACGACATTATTCACATTTCTTATGGTGTATATGATCGCTAAAAGAAGTGTCCTTGTATGGCGCGTATACTTGAGCCGCACCTCCACTTGCAAGCGCGCAGCATGTTATATATCTATTTCTTATCTCTTATTATTATTATCTCATATCTTATCTCTGATTAAACATGTGGAATGTTTCTTTTCATCTTCATGTTTGGTTTAGTGGTTTGGTTAATTAATTATTTATTAATTTGTTTATTAGGTATTTTTTTTAGGTAGTTATCCCAATATAGGCCTACATACTATTAAAATCAGGTTTAAATTAGGTGGTCAGAACTTCTGTGTAGACCACATTGTTCATGATGGAACGTTTAGTTGTGTCCTTGGCGTTTACAGCTAGAATCTTTAGCTGCAGGGCACTTCCCACGCGGCTAGCAGTGACGTAGAACTGGCCGTGACTGAAGAAGTCTTTGATCGTGTAGACGCCGACACGGTGAAGGGACTGTCCTTGTTGACTTGTTGACTGTCATCGCAAAGCAAGGGCGGATTGGGAACTGGCGGCGTATCATGGTGTGCGCTCCATTTAAGAAACAATGTAAAAACAATGTATAACTTTTCTCTGGTTAGATTAGATGGAGCGACTTAGAAAATCTTAGATGGCGCGCCTTTGGTTATACATTGTTTTTTACATTGCCATTGTGTTTTCGTGTTGTGACGTTGCCCCGCGCTCAGTGCAAAAATTTCCCACTTTTTTAATGTTTTTGAACGTGGAATGTGAAAAAAAACTGTAAAAAAATAGCCCATGCAACGTGTCATGATCTGTAGAACACATAATGAATCTGTAGCCGGACACACACACAGACAGAAATTCCCCAATTTATAGTAAGATATATACAAAAGTATCACAAGCACAATCATTTACATTGTCGTCTTCGCTTCATCATTCTTCATCATGTCAGCAATACTTTGAACAATCGGAATACACGTGTTTGCAATCTTTACATTAATTGTACATTTGTCACTATTTACAATTACAATCACTATTTACAATGTGATAGTCTAGTAAAATTCGAACTCATCTGCCTTCAACGTTTGAACGTTTTCCATTTAATTTGTCTAAATATTGTATTATATATGTATTATGTATTAAATTGTATTATTATTGTAAATATGTAAATATATGTAT
>NW_014577150.1:227586-235117 GCF_000485595.1 Priapulus caudatus
TTTTTATGTTAATGTAAATCCTTCTGTTATATACTATAAAGACTGAGATTGTGTAATGTTTTTTTGCTGAGTAGATTATCATAATAGCGGGCTTTTCGCCATTTTTTACAAGATCAGTTTTTATTTGGGCGTAACATATATACGCATGCATTATAAATCGTTGAATACACATAATCCAATATGCAAATGGTTGTGCCATATAAATCACCTCAATCTTGAACGGCTGATTTGTGTTATTATGTTGGATACAATGTCAAAACTCAAAAGGCCGCTACCTTGAATAAGAAGATGGGAACAAGTATGAAACGTGATGCACGCTAAAAACATTCTACGGATGTGATATAGGCCTACGGACATCAGTTGCCACCACTGCTATATGTGCGCATGCGTGTGTACGTTGTTACATTGCCTCTTCTTCGTTACAATCATAGAAATATATAGAGACAAGATACAATGTCACACATATAGTATAAGAGAGACATATAGAGTCTACGCATAATATATATCATCGACGCGCCGGCACACAAACCTGGTCAAACTCCACGACAGATGGCGCTCTCAAATGCCCTGAGTTGCCACCAGTTGCCACTCCCCATTCCTCAGTACCTCAGCTCAGTACCAAACACATGATCGTACAAAGACATTTTTATTTCACCCGTAAAGTCGTGTTACAGATTTTCTGAATTGAAGATGACGCCCGTATATTTTGTCGCGCTTTTAGCATTTAGCCTGCACACAACTACCGGTAAGTAATAACGGTTAGATAATAGGCAATGTAAATAATCCGAGTAAAGTAAACCTAGTTTACCGCGTGTCCGTGTAGCCCTCTGTTTACAACGCCTACGGCGTTTGCCGGAGCGAAGCCTGAGGACTAAAATAGCCACAGCCACAGCCACAGCCACAGGTGTAGAGCTAAAGTAAACGCTAAACTAAGGGATTCGCGCAGCTGTTTATTATTATATTAATATTATTTTCAGCGTATCCGGTTAGTTGTACAATTGTTGTTATTGACATTGTTGGTCTTAGTGTTAGCCTACTGTGTGTTGTATAATACAATTTACAAAACAATTGTTTGTAATTGTAGTTTTTATTGGAATCTGCGGTGTTGATCAACCAGTTTGGCCAACCTTGGCTCTCTTTTATATACCCTGCCTTATCGTTTAGTAATTCCACATAAATGACGTTCAAATAGTTTCCTACACCACAATCGTAATGCACACCCTGTCGCCGTGTACAATCCTACAAATCAAGGCACTTGGAACGTCTCAATACAAAAAATGATGGTAAATAAACAAGAAATGTATTTACTCCCAAAGTCTTAATGTTTCTCTACTCTTTTTCGCCTATTATATTGCCGATAACTTGCTGTAAATGCCGTTCAAATGCTCCTCTGGCTCTGCAACCAACAAGTACACCGCACGCACGCCACTGTGCACAAACGACAAGAATAATAGCGCAGGTAGGAAATTGTGATCGCAAAATTTGCTGGATGCTCGCTTGATTCCCCACGATTACACAACAAATACTCGACCAATCTACTCCATCTTTGTTTCTATTTGAAGGCTAGTTTTCACTTGTTCGAATTATAACTTGTCCTTTGTTATTACCTACTCTAAATCCTGCAGGAAATATTCTCTCTGCGTTTTGGTGAATGGGACGAGATGGCTGTTTATACATGAGTAATGCGGCGCAGTGCATGCCGGGATGAGCTGCTGCCTGCCTCCTATCTCCATTTTGAGGCCCGCTAAGCCAAGCATAATGCGCGTGGGCATGACGTCACACACACAGCTACGTTTATTGGTTAAAGCAATCGAGTAGCGTGGTTAAGGATTTTCGGATGATTTTTCCTATTTACAAAAATTTTGAGAGAACATTTCCTGTAGGATTTCACAAGATCTCTTTGGCTGGATCGAGTAGGTAATAACAAAGGACAGAGTTATAATTCAAACAAGTGAACACTAGCCTTCAAATAGAAAACACAGATGGAGTAGATTTGTTGAGTATTTGTTCTGTAATCGTGTGGAATCAACCGAGCGTCGAGCGAATTTTGCGATCACGCTTTCCTACCTGATCTATTATTATTGTTGTTTGTGCACAGTGGCGTGCTTGCGCTGTACTTGTTGGTTGCAGAGCCAGAGGAGCATTTGAACGGCATTTACAGCAAGTTATCGGCAATAATAGGCGAAATAAAGTAGAGAAACATTAACTTTAAAACTTTGGTAGTAAATACATTTCTTGTTTATTGACCTTTTTTTTATTGAGACGTTCCAAGTGCCTGTGCTACAAATGATGGCGTTTCACGAATGATTGGTTCTCACACAAAGTAGTTCGTATGAAAGATATACTCGCAAAACACTTTTTGTGATATTGCACAGTGCAGAATGCATAACGGTAAGAATCTGTGTTGTAGTGGAGTATTTAAACGACATTTTTATGGACATATTTAATTAGATGATAAGGAGATAAAAAAAACTTGTGTTTAATTATGTACTATTGTTTCATTATTGAAATGGCTCAGGTGCCTGTGTTCTTATCTAATATTAATAACAGTTTACACACTTGGATATTACAAGTTTCAGTACGCAGTGGCTCGTACTCCGGTAACCGGAGCAGGAGTTCTTTTGGTTTGAACTCCGGCCATTCCAGAATGCATTGCAACGTAATCATACAGAAAATGGCAGCAGATTTTGACATAAATAAGTGTTTGATGGAATATCAAAATGCAGGGTTCTCCCTACGTTGCGCAAATCGGGCGCGCCCGCCCCGTTTGGGAAAACTCCCCCCACGTTTCAATCGTTGCGCCCCGTTTAAATTACCTCCGCCCCGATTAAATTCCACCACAATAAAAGTTTGACAGCACGGGAATCGATCGGCAAGAATTCCCATTCGAGCACGGGAATCGATCGGCAAGAATTCCCATTCGACCAGGCCCACGGACGCGTGTCGGTACCACTAATGAGTAAACGTACTAAACTGCGCATGCACTGCAGACCACACACAAGTACAAACAGTCACCCTGTCCCAAACCCTAACACGAACTGTACCGACTCGGCTGTCTTATATACAAGAACCCAAAATACCGTCTATGGTGTGGTGGCGATTTTACGCATTATGGTAAAAAAACCACGCCCCCGGACCCCCCTAGTTTCTCCTTCCCCCTCCCCCTATCAGTTTTGTATCAGAAAATGGGTTATACTTGGCATTATCCGGACTTGCCGTTTTCTCAGTTATCAGGAAACGTGGCCTGATGCTATTTGTGGCATACAGATGGGTGGAAGCACACAGCTATATTACAATTACATACATAATTTGTTGTAAATTTTTACATACTCCAGCTTCTATTGCATAATTAGGTCAGGTAATCGTAGCGAAGAAATATCTAGGTACAAGTAGTGACATTTAATTGAAAGATTCGTTTCATAATAAATTACATCAGGAGTCTATCAATATAGATATAGACTAGTCTAATTAGAATTAGAATATTGATAGACTCCTGATTACATCCACAAAAATGTGGCAAAACATTCTCACCTACTATGTGCTGCTTATTACACCAACTTGAAAATGAGTAAAGAAAATGCTGTTACAGTATATTAGCATACAAAATAGCAATTAACACAGCCACATTCTTGGAAGTCATGGTATTTGATTTTGCAATGGTGCCATATATGCTAGTGCGTCTAGTTCTGACAAAAGTGTATCTGATTCTGTGATATTCTAAGACATGCTAGCCTTACTATAGTCACTTGATGTCACGAAAACAATACCAGTAAGTATCACAATGCTCTGGAAAATATGAGAACAGCCGAGAAACATATTCCAAAACTTTTCTTTGAGTGTGTGTGTGTGTGTATGTGGTGGTGGGGTCGTCGATTAATGGGATTTTGATTGGTGTGACTGTGTTTTGTTGGAGTATGTGCTGATTCTACATGCATTAATTACAGCTTCTTGACCAGAGGTTTAAGCGAAGCTGTGTCGGTGGCGACCCTAACATATGAACTGTGTTGGGATGTGTCTGAATTTTTTTAGTCAGTTGTAGAAATGGGTAGTAGTTATATGGTTAACACTTTTGTTTTGAGGTATCCACTAAAATTTGGCTTACTTCATGAATTCTGATAATGAAAAATAAAAAGGAGATTTTTTGAATTTATAATCATGGTAGACGAAAGCGGTCGTTGTTGCGTGCCATCGCTTGCCAGAATTTCCCACCAAACAAGGTTGGAAAATGGGTCGTTTTCAACTTGTTTTTATTCACAGTAAGTACTTAGTATTTTTAACTATTGACACTTGACCTAAAGTGATTACGTCACCGTAAATAGTAAAACTAAAAAAAATATTTCCACTTTTTCACAAAATGTAAGTAATACTGTTCACTTTTTATGGTTAAATTGCTGCATTATATTTCCTATTTTCCTATATTGTTCATTGTAAACATACACTCGTGACTCATACATAGCCCATAGCAAGCAATTAATATCAGGATAATAACATCAAATCGACCAGAGAGACATGATACAAGATTGTGTGGCACAGCTTTGCTGTTGATCCTGAGCGCTGCGCGCGGATGAGACGCGCAGTTCCGCGGGATATGCGCATGCGACCGCGGGGATGTTCAAGTATGAAGCGCTGTCCGCAGTGGAGATGTGCGCCAAATTCGAGGCGGACAGCGGTCAGAGGATGGTCTGTAGTTTTAGAAGATAACAATGAAGACTTTGTTCTAAATAAGAACTATCGGCGGCTAAATAAGAGCAATATATACACCTTTGCATTTCTTGACTAGTCAGTCAAAGGGCTTGTTGGGGGTCCATTATGCAGAGCTTCCAATTGAAATGGCCCATGAAATTGTCAAGTCGAATTGTGTTTTTCGGAACTCCAAAGAAAATGTCTCCCTCTTACATGCACCCCCCTCCCTGATCAATCACGCATTCAAGCGTAAACAATAACACTAACAGAGATGAAATTGTGTTGAGTTTGTGGCTCTTGACGCACGTGCATTGACGTACAAGACCGTTGAAAGCACAGGCACTTGGAACGCCTCAATAAAAATAAATATTCACAGAATTTTTCACAATGATCAACCGCCTGTGTGCAAAATAGGTGAACGTATGTGAAACATATACGGTTAGTACTTACTGTGACATATCGGTGACTAACTGACACCACTAAATTGGTAAAATGTCCCATGCACCTTAAGAAATTCGGAGAAATTACGGAGAAATTACGAGGTTATCATCGCAGAACTCCCCAACACTGCCCATCCTCATGTCACAAAGCTATATGTAAACAAACACGCGTGTTGCCAGGTTCCTGCCTCCGATATCCATTTCGAGGCCCGCTAAGCCAAGCATAAAGCGCGCGGGCAAGACGTCACACACACCGCTACGTTCGTTTGCTAAAACAATCGAGTAGCGCGGCTAGGGATTTTCGGAATTATTTAATTTGAAGAAAAACTTAAATGTTCAATAAATGACGCACTCGTTCACTTCCGACAGTGAGTGAAAATGCCGAAAATTTTTCACTTTGATGCGAAATGCATCGGCCAGGCATTTCATTATTTACGAAAAGTAAACAGGCTGGCGAAAGACAGTAGGTACAGGAACTGGTCACATCGGTGACGCCCCATTCATGTCCATCACTGAAGAAGGCGGGGCTTATTCTGATTACGGAGATGCGAAAATGCAACAGAAGGACGTAGCGCAGTGCGCTAAACAGCGTGTTATTTCGTATTTGTGGCAAACTCTATCGTAGGAAACCGTTCTAACATAGCAGAATGCCCTAGTTCCTGCGATCGGCGATTTGGTGGTCCAATGGCAATGGGTCCCCATCTTTAAAAATATCAAAGTGGTGCGGCGTAGGCTGTAATTGGAAGACACAAAGTGTCAATCCTCGGCGCGCCTTGGCATCATGGCCGCATTACGTCCAGGTTTTTTTTGGATTTTTAACTAGTTGAGAAACAATCTTATCAAGTAAGAATTTGTCGATACATTTAGTCCCGTTAGTACTTACTTTTAATTAAAAAAAATGGCAACAAAATGTTTACAAATATCACCATAGAAAATTCGTGACGTAGTCAATTTAATCTCTCTAGCTGTTAAAATACCATCATTTCGACAATGTAGTGACTTTATTGTTTGTTGTTTTGCTTATTCGCGCTTTAATATCAGGCGGACAGCATGTAGTCTGAGACTGGTATGCTGTAGCTCCAGGCTGTCTGTATCAAATGACATGTGTACATAGCCGTTAGTTTCACAAACCGGTTGGTATATAGGTTGGTATGTTGGTAGGTATATACTATATAGGTGCTGCAGAACAATTGACTGGTGCCGTCCTCAATTTGCTGTCAATTCTGCCTCATTTTAGGGCTCCGTTGACCAAAAGTTTTTGCCCCTGTACTATGTCTCTATACTGATTCTTGCATTTTCTACATTAGAGGCCACAATTAAAAAAAATCTTTGTTTGCCCTCACCCGACCCAGGCTGAAAAATTTGGGTAGGTAGGTAGGCTTCATTTTTTTTACAAATTCAGAATGGTGTCTACATGGCACATGCTCGGGTGTGCTTGTGTGGAGATAGATATACCTTTCATGTTGAATGTTTGTTTTGCTTGGTACATATAATGTATTGCCTACAGATTTATATAATGTACACAGTGATACAGTTTGTAAAAAAAAAAAAAAAATGTGAAAGATCAATGATGTTTTTTGAATCTGCCCCTTTTTGGCGGGTCGGTCGGGTGAGGGCAAACAAACAATATTTTTATTATGGCCTTAGATCTTGTAAACGCAATATTTCTCACAGCAGTGGCATCTTTGAGTTTCACACAGATTCTATTGTATGTGCACCAAGCACATGTGTGGTATCTCTACTTGCATAGATCTTTAGTACCGGGTATTTTCATTGCTCTGTGCCACTCAAGCAATGTGTGGCTGCCAAGTGTTATGGGCATTCATGTATATGTTATGTTTCCAGTCGTCTGCCACTTAAAACCTGATTGCCGTAGCTGGCCAGCTTACTTCCAGTTACCAGCAAGTTTGTCTCATACATTCTTGTCACCAGTAACCGTTTGATTCTAGCATGGTGATGTCACAATGATGGTGACACACTAGGGTAAAATTAGGCCAATGGTTGCAGTTACTGCAAGGGCTTTTGTTCATGATGACATTTTTGTTCTTGAAGAATTTCTCATGTAAGAGCTCACTCAGCTCATACATAGTAAATTATACATTCTGTATAGCCATGCTCACAGCTGAAATTGCTACGTGCTTAATCGTAGTGCAAATTAAACTAGGTGCGCCGTGGTGAACATTGTCTAATTAAATGGAGGCAAAGTTGATCAAATTACTTTTGGTTGATGTATCCCTAGATTAATTTGCTTAACGATCACACTGCAACCAGGCGCGCAAATCCATTTAGAAATGGGGGGGCGACACCAGTAGCGAACACGCGAAGGGGGGGTCTGGGGGGCTCTCCCCCATAAAATTTTTGAAATTAGACCCCCTCAGATGCGTTTTCTGCACCAGCAAGGGGGGGTC
>NW_014577150.1:238767-250280 GCF_000485595.1 Priapulus caudatus
TTTTTTGCAAAAAATTAGGTTTTTGAATTTTTATCCTATATACACAAATATGATAGAATGCCATTTCAGTAATCATGAACATCCTTAGTTTACACCAAAATATTGAAATTGTTTAAAGTCCCTCCCGGCAGTGCAAAGTAACCCCATATTACGGTAATTAAATAAGGAATACAGTGGCACACTATTCACTGCTTCTGTGTCGTGCAGGTTTAGATGATAGTACCTGCTCAGCAAATTTTGATGAAAATGGTCATGTTTTGTTGCGATTACTTTTACTGCAATCATTTATAACCATTTGGCATTTTAGGAAACTATTTCGATTTTTTGTTGTAAGAGCAAACCTTGATGGGAGCTAAAGAGCAGCCAATTGTTACGGATTGTTCACTTTTCATTAAAGATGAGGCAAAAAAACATGTCGCGGACATGCTTTTAAGTCCTTTTAAAATTATATACTAGTAAGTTAACTATTGACTTGTCTATAGAACTATTGTGAGCTTTGAGTGGCGCCACCGTCGTTGTAATCAAACTCTAGTCGTTGGTTTTAAAACATAAAAAAAAAAGAATTTCTAATGGTGATTGAACCATGAAACTTTTTTTAGCGTAATTTTAACCTAAATTAACTGAAAATAACCATAGAACCTAGAGTAAAGGATCTCTTTAAGAAACATTTATAATTTTTTTCAACACGTTTTCTCACATCTAACTTATTCTCAGTAGTGCAGCTTTCATACCATTTCTTCAGGAAGAGAAATAGCTTGACAAAGTAGTATGGCCTTTAAATTTAGTGTTCACATGTGCAATGCTACAGACTTAGGATAGCAAACTTGCCAAGTTTCTCAGTATCTATCTGGATACTGTGTAACGCAAGTTCAACAAACGATTATAATTTTATAATAAACCGAACTAGATCACGTAATGGTGCAATACCAAGATCATCATTGCCTTTAAGGCAGTGCATTGGGGCAGCCTCGACTATGTAAAAATTCCCGTTTTATCTCTAATTACACATTGCTTATGGCATGTAAGCAATAAAATTATGAATTTGTTAGTGCTCAAAGGTTTGATGCTCGTATATATTGGCAGTGCGCGAAATTAGCGCTATTTTGCTGGCTGCCGCCAGTTCAACCCCCCATATAATCATCGGTCCACTTGGCCTATTCAAAATTTTGCCTATCTTGCCTTTATATCAACAATATTTACTTAATACAATATTACTATAAGTAATAGTATTTACTTAGTGACTAGTACTGACTACTAAGAAGTAAATCATGTTCCAGCAATTCTTGTCAAACAAGTAGAACTCCACTGATGGCAATGAAATACTGAAATACTACGAGTATGCCTAATAAACACAAAGTGAATACTTTTATTGTTAAGGGAATAAATTGAACAAAATTAAGGGCCTGTTCAAACTTGTAAGGGCCTGTTCAATTTGTCTAAAGGGCCGGACACACCAGGCGATTGCATCGGGCGATGGCATCGGCAAGAAAATCGCCTGGTGTGTCCACTCAATCGCCGCCGATTTCATCGCCCGATGCCATCGGCCGATGCCATCGCACAGATCAAAACGTTTTGATATTATCGCCCGATGCCATCGGCCGATGCAATCGCCTGGTGTGTCCGCGACCGGCGATAACATCGCCCGATTTTACAATTCATCAGCCAATCAGAGTTCATCAGCTAAGCGCACTGCGCGCGCAAGAATCGGGCGATGCCATCGGCCGATGCCATCGCCCGATGCAATCGCCTGGTGTGTCCGGCCCTTTAAGGCCTGTTTAAAATTTTGGCGAATTTCATGCCTTGTATTGGTGTTTGTGATTTTATAACTCTGGGTATGATGTTCCATATATATGTATGGAAACAAAGCGGATGAAGTAGCACAGCTGTAGCACACCTATATTGTATCCATGTGTGTGAATAGCTGAATTAGCTGGTGTATAATGAACATAGCAGGTTTCCTCGTCATCTTTTGGGAAGCTATGGTGTGCTCTGTCTTGGATACCCTTATCCCATCAATGCCAGCGGGAAACTCCTGATTGAACGGTGAGTATATTTCTATTTCCATGTATGTAGTAGTTATTTATACCTAGCGATGTTTTAATGTCATTACAGAGGCCAAAGATGACTCTGTTGATGTTTTGGTTCAAATTTGCATGTATTACTAATGGTACTAATAAGATTACTGATAGTACGTCAGGAGGTAGTAAATAATTCATTTATAAGGATTTTGTAGTACTATTGAAATTGTATTACATCCACATGATATACAGTTTGTCAATTTGAAAACCCAATATCTATAAAGCTACCAGCAGAATTCATCTTCTATGTGGTATGCATAGTTACTATGCATAGCTCTGCTACGCCACAAACAAGTGAGCCAGCCACAAAAAATTAAAAGTGACATGGACTTTCAGGCTTTTTTGAGTGTGAACTGTATAGTTAACACAAATGTAGTTTAATCAAATTAGCTTCAAAACACGTTAGTGACTTGTATCTATTTATATAGAGGTAATATTCGCACTTTGCGTGTAAGTGGTACCGTATGCATTTCGTTTATTCAGACTGCAGTGTGGAAATGTGGATTTATCCTGTTCCAATCTTCGTCCTACTGTGTTATTCTAATGGGACATACATTTTATAGACATAAGGCTACAGTAGCTAGAGCTTTTTTCGTTGTCTGTTTTCAACCTTAAGTAGGTATCCCTTAAAGCGATATGACACCGTAGACCTTTAGGGTATATTATGATAGTAAGTGCATAAATAATAGTATATACCTACAAATTTCTATAATCATGCATTCACGTTTGTCATAAAACAACAATTAGTTTCGAAATCTTTATTTTTGACCACTGACATGACACGCTGCAATTGTGCTGCCACCCTGACGAAGTTGTGCTTTGCTTATTTATTTTGCAAGTTACAGACCGAGGGCTAATCACAAAAGTGCAATTATATTTATACCTATAACCGCTATTTAACCAAACTATTTTTATTTTAGGACAAATTCGCCTATATTTTAACTAAATCTAAAAGTTGTTTGTAAGATATTGCAATCCTTCTCCTCTTAAATTTTAAATAAATAAGAAACACCCTCGGTCTGTAGCCTGCAGCTGAAAATTTGCGATGCACAACTTTGGAAGTAGATGGGCTAGTAATGACGCCACCGTCGTTGCAAGAAACGATACAGCTGTTAGTTTAAAAATGTTTAAAAAATATTTGTAATGAATATTGAACAATCAAATTTTTCATGTAGCGATATTTAAACCTATTTTAACTGAAAATATGCAAGGAACCTAGGGGTCATGTGTCCCTTTAACTCAACACATTACACAACTAGACAGAGGGCACTCAAAGAGAGTACATACCTCCGCGAGCGTGTAACATGTATACATGTGTATAACAGCTGGCTCGCTGCTGGCTGCTGCCGACTGAACGCCCTAAGGCGAGCTGCTGCTGACTGGATGCCCTAAGGCGGGCTGGTTCTGAATCGATCACGCCAACGCGTGTAACATGTATACATGTGTATAATAGCTGGCTCGCTGCTGGCTACACACACACACGAACACACACACGAGAGCGATTACATTACCTCCCTGCAACTCCGTTGCGCGGAGGTAATTACTAGTGCAAGGTATTGATTTTTGAATATATGGTTGTGCACACAGAATACATGAAGTAAACGCTCATGTAAATATCAGGAGTGTATAATATAGACTATTATACACTTCTGTAAATATGCCATGTAGTATGTGTCATCACATATCAGCCACAATATGTAGTGGAAGCCTAGTACCCATAACTTTGGATCAAAATAAAATAAATATACATTGTGGTTATTGCACTTTTGCGCGTGTCTAAGCTACTGTGTTGTGTTGCACAGACATTTCAACAACTTATATTTACTGCAAAAATATATTTCCTGTAGTAAAAAGTTTTGCATAATAATTTTTCCGTGGCTGCTCCTTCATAGTGTGCAATCCTACTGCATGCATTGCAGTGCAACTGTTTCAGACCACTTGCTTGATTTCGCAGTAATACTGCACAGAGCTATTCTAAGGCATTTTAATGAATGTAAATGCATGTTATTAAACGGCAGGTGGAAGCTATCCTATCATTTCCCATGTAATTCTCATCATTTTGGCGCTGTGAATTTCAGTAGCGATATACTTTTAGTATAATGCACACCATATTATACCCTAGTAGCAGGAACTGATCTATTTATTGTGTAGTTCTCTTCAGCTAGATTTGTGTTATATCAAAAACGTTGACTACCGATTCGTACAAATGCATGAATGTTTGAGACACTTGAAACTGATCCATGTATTACAGTGGCAGTGATGCTACTCAAGGCAAGGTTAAACTGCATGCGTTCACCAATAAAAGCTAAAATTACCTGATGGTGCAAAATGATGTTGTAAATGTCAGCTCTCACAATTTTAAACGTGCAGCTGTTTAACTGATTAGTACGGTTACACAGATTATAGACGTTTACTACCAAATGTTGGAAGATCGCAATGGCAGCTCTCATATAATTCTTGCGTTGCACATGGTGTTTTCTGCTTTCTTCTGCGTCAGTCTTTCGTTATAGTCGGAGAAGTTTTTAATGTAAAAACAGGGTTAGGATCCCTTCTCGCGGCGGGGGGGGGGGTGAGTGTTCTGGGAAGTTTCCCCCAGCAAAATTTTAGAAATCTGAATGTCTTGGACTGCATTTGAGGCAACCTGAAACCATTTTCACAACGTCGATGTTAAATTTAACAATGGCGGTGCGTCACTGTGCCTCTTATGTATAAGAAACCCTGAAAAGTAAACCTAATCCTTGCCCAATGCTGTGCCAGACAGCGTTGTTTCACTATAACGTTCCTAACCTTTATATGTCGAGTATTCTGACAACGTTTTATGACCTGGCCGATTCGTTATATAACGTCGTAACTCAACATGGACTACTTTGTATGCCATGTCGCCTTTCTCATCTTGGAGTGCTACGCTCTCTTGAGGAGCGTCACATCCTCCAAGAATTTTGTCATCATCACCGGCAGATTCATCATTGCTAACGTCGTGATCAATATCTTGATCAATAGTGTCATTACTTGCAGTACCGTACATGACTGCGTTTTGTTGGTAGGGCAGGCTGAATTTACTTTTGGATGAGGGTGCCATACTGATACTTGGTACTGACCCTGCTCCATTGCTGTCTGCATCGTCGTCACCACCATTAGATTCATAATGTCAATAGGGACCCCAGTAAGAGTGGGAAAGGTACCCCTTCGTCTCAGTGACTCGCCACTATTCTCCTCCCATCACGTATAGTACCATAGTACCACCCATCACACAAATTGAACTACTATTTGCATCTATGATCAATGTTTCTTTAACATTTCAATGAATTTATGTACAATACTAAGTACTGTACATTTTACTGTATATATCATATGTAACGTATTTTATGGGGCAAAGTGAAGATGAGGATATATTTATAGATAACTAGCGTGTTTCATCTATTTCGTATATATAGAGAAAATACATTAACATTGGTCCCATTAACGTCATGCTTTACCACGACTTTAAGCGAGGACTGTATTTAATATCTTTTTGGTTACCTACATCTTGATCGATCTTATAGTAATGGAAATCTAGCTAAATTGTCTAAATAATCTAGCTAAATTGGAATTGACAAAAATAACATTTGTGACCTCGGAATTTTAATAGGCCTACCTGTCAAGAGGTTAGGAAATTCTAAACCAACGTCCGAGAAAAGAAGCAGGTAGCTAGTGAAATGTTTTGCGTGCCTAAAAAAGGCAAATTTAATGAGGAATCTATATTTATAAATATGATTACACTTTGCATGCCACTGTAGAATATGTCACTCTGGCAGGTTATATGAATGATTTTAATCGATGACTATTGCATTGAAATTTAGTTTTTCTTTTGATTTCGTTAAGGTAAATTGTAATTAATACTGTATTTTCTATTTATATATTGTGGTCAGTATATCTCTAAGTTATAGATGAATAATTTTTACTATTCAGATAAATAGAGCCATATGTCATAAGTAAATGAATTTTTTCTATCACTAGAATCTTTACGGTATAAATGGTTGTATAAAACCTGATTAATGTTTGTTCTTCCCATGGAACGTATAATTCTGGAACAGTGAGAATTAGGCTACCAGATTGGATGTCATGACATTGTCATCTGAAAAATATAAAGGTGATAAGAAGGAATTGTTTCGGAATCAACATGAACCTAACTGACAACTCTGTCGGTATACAGAAGTAAGCAACTTGCAGGAAGGAAGGGCCTGATTTCATGCAAGTTTCATTTGTATATTAGCAGTCCCAAACTGAATGATTTGTTGTTCAAGCAATTAACAAATTTTTTTCTTCAACAATAGAGAGGGGAAACAAACAAACAAACAAACAAACAACAAACATATTTTGTTAACTATATTGTGCTCATGTTTCTGCTAGCATCACGTACTTGTCTTAACTGCAGCGTATACGAAACTAGTAATATTTGCTCATGTTCGGGAACGTGATGTATACAGAGTTGTATGTTGTGAGCGAATATAATTATCTTCCTGCGACGAAATTTCTGTATGAACTGTTGGTGAAATTTTTAAATACAGATAGCTTTTGTCTGCAAATTAACATGACCTTTCATACTGCGTAGATTAAATGCTGAATGCTCTCCATTTTATAGACTGACTAATTTCGTTCTAGGAAATTGCAAGTTCTATTTGAAATGGCAACATTTTGTATGGTTTTTAGCTTATCTGACATAGTCAGATGCAGCTTGTAAAATCGCATGAGCGTGCGTGGCGTCCGTGCGTGCGTGCTCCGTCCGTCGTCAACAGTTTGGCCACAAATCTTAACCGCCTCGACGTACGGTCACGATATCGACGGTCGGGCGTCGGTCGAGTTAGGATGTTGAAGCTGGGGTCAAAGGTCAAAGGTCAAGAGGTGTAAAAGAAGGGGAACATTCCTCCTTAACTTAAGGTATAGGGAGGAAATGCAGAATGCGCGCACAAATCTAAACGCTCGACCTAGGCCGTGATAGTCGGTGATATAACACGTCATGGTAGGAAAAGCCATCACTGTGGCTGAAATTGGAGGTCGAAGGTCAATGGCGAGCACAGGGCAGATTTTAGACATTTTCTGAGACATGGCTGACGGAGCCGATTGAAAAACTTTTTTTGCTTTCACGCGTGACCTACCATTTTTATGGCTTTATTGAAAAGGACATGAAATGTACTTTCCGCTGACATGCGAAGAGTAAGTGTCTTATAACCTTTTGACCTGAAAGGAAGTGTATAAACATGGATTTCGTTGACTTGTTACACAAGGACTGACTAGCTTTGCTTATTGTGGATGTGAGGCTACAGTTGCACAGATCAATGATTTCTTATATACTTGTATTCGATGAACTCAATGGAAGTGAGGATATCACGCAGCGAAGGGTGATGCAGTCTTGATTATGATGACACTTTGCACGCGCCCATCTCGCGCAACTGCTTTTGGGCAATTGAGCCAACTCGACCGCGCCAGCCTCGCCCCATCACTTTGGGGCCCCCACGGACCACGCACTACGCTTAGCGCTCGACGGCATATCCATGAAACATGTTAATATGCGAAGTTCATTAGTTTACATCAGCTGTATCTTATTACGTGACTACCGGTATATGCAAAATGCCTGCTATTCATAGATTTGAGATCTGTATTAGTAGTATCCTCGATATATGCTCTGAGCGCGAACGCGGTGGCGGGAGGGCGCACTTGATTCGGTTGCCAGTGAGTTTATCAGAAAAATACCCGGCTACAGTACACGTCAGTTGAGCGCTGTAGCTCTGCGGCACTTGTCGTCTAAACTGCCTAATCACTGTTACATTTAGGGCGGATACAATTTCCGTGATTATTATAGGTAATATATCAAACATCACTAGCTTTTTATGCGAAAGCCTACCATAAAAATATTCATTCATGCATCTATGTCAGCTTTGAACTTTTCGTAACAAAATTTTTGGCTTTGCTGTGCCGTGTTGTGTTTTCAAAAAGAAAATGGCAAATGGTATTCAGGGGCGTAGCTAGGGTGAATTGGATGTGTACGCACACAGGCGGGGGGTCTGGGGGGTCGTCCCCGACAAAATTTTGAAAATGTAGATCGCAGGAGATGGTATTTGAGGCACGTTTGAGTAAATGTACAGCCTTCATTCTGACTACGACATTTATTTTTTTAGTAGAACTATTCTCTTCATGAGCAAGAAGATGTGATCACTATAGATCACTATAACTAATCATGTAATTTTCGTTTTATTATCAAGACATGTTGAACTAACGCACATTCTTAAACTCTCTCTTTTTCTCTCTCCCTCTCTGTGTGCGTGCGTGCGTGCGTGCGTGCGTGCGTGCGTGCGTTCATGCGAGCGAGCTTATGCGTCTCCGGGTGCGTGGGGGCGCGTGTGTGCTCAAACACACACATCACTCATTGCACATCACATCACATCACGGCATTGTTTAAGTCGCGTTCATTGTTCAATGTGTAGGGGTGACCACTGCTGGGATGAGGGCGACAGCAAAACTCTTTCTTGGGATTGTGGAAAAGCTGCAAAAGGGTTGTAACCTGCTTTGCCACTCAATTATATAATTTAACCTATGCATCAGGTGACGTTTTGTACAGCCGCGCGACTATGTAAAAATATTGTTAGTCCAACAGAGGGGGGTAGCTAGCCACCCAATCCCCCTCCCCCCTAAATCCGCCACTGATGTAGTACGTTTGTGAGTAGAGATATCTCGATATATATAAACAATTTAGTCTGGCTGTCTCTCGCTCTCCCTCTCCCTCCCCCCCCCTTTCTCTCTCTCTCTCTCTGCAATAAAAATAATGTTTGGTGAAAGGATGTGTACGCAACTGCGTATCTGCGTTATGGTAGCTACGCCCCTGGTAGTTGATTTTGTCCTGCGGATATAATGTCATAGCAAGACACCACGTGATGACAGCTTACCAAAAAGCTGGTCTCAAATGTTATTAGCAGATAGAATTGCATGCCGACTGAAAGAAATTTGACATTTTGATAATATTATAAAATATTTGTATAAAATACAAATATTCTATATAATATTTGGGAGAGCAGGAACGTTTAGCACAGTGCTGGCTAGGACCATTCTGGGAAATGTGTATTTAAGAGAATTGCACTCATTCCAAAGAATTTTTGGACTTAATTTATTAGGATGAAAGAATTTCTAGGAAGACATTAGATAGATATGTTCCTGGTACTATAGTTGCACTTGATTGTCAGAAAATATTAAGGTGAAAAATGTTTTGGCATATAAGTACATAGCTAGTAAGCGGACACTTTATGTAGACTTTTCTAAAGGTTGCTCGTTTCATTTTTCTATATTTCAGATGCAGCGACAGAGTGCTTTGAATGCCACTATACAAATGAACCTGGGGGTGATGTGACACAGAAACTAGCCAACACCTTCAGTAAGGAGATTCACTGTTTTTCCTGGAAATCTTAATAATTAAAACGATGCTATATATATGTGACCTGCTCCAGCAAATACAGGATTAAGTAGGAAATTCTACAAATTGAGTTATGTGCATATCTGAATAGATAATTTAATTACCTTTAAAATTATATATAATATTTGGCTATATCTAAAGAATTGACCGATCTACAGCAATTTGAAGATCGGAAACCGACTTATTCCGGAATATGCAGCTTTTGAGATAAAGCGTTCCGGTTAAGAGGCCCAGTCGGGGATAAGCGGTCAGGGGCCCTCAGGCACACTTTTTTTTTTAATTAAAAATAACCAAAATAATCTAGAGATATCTGAACCTATATATCTGGATTAAATATGCACTTAGGAACTTATTTTTGTAAAAATCTCATTTTTGTCCAGGTAGGCCATTTTCAGCATTTACATGTGTTCGTGCTCATTGCTCAAAACAATGACTTGCGACTTAGTCCGTATTATGCTGGAGCGGGTCACATATATTATATATTATATATCAGGAAATTATTGGAAATATTATTAATATTATATAAATTCGTGCTGCACTTGAGTGATAAGAATTAATATGTGAATGTATTCCATTTTAAATTGATAATTATTTGGCCCCTGTTCTGTAGTGACATTTGCAAGTTACTGTTCATCAAATGTGCTGTGCACAACTTGGTTGTTTCTGCTGCTTTAATGTCTGTAAACCAAATTGGTATTTCTTTATTGATGTGTCTGCTGATCTGTTTGCTATAGGTGTTATAAATTTTCAAGAGAATCTGCAGAATTCCCCATCTTCAACATATTGTGGCGATCAGGCTAACCTTGCGCCTGGTGACCGTTCAAAGTCGGTTTCCTGTGAGGGTGCATGTTTCAAGTTCAAGTTCATACAAGGCGGTTAGTAACCATAACCTTTAATGTTGCTGGAAATTTAATTTGCATGCGTGTTGTGTTTTTCGATTTATTATGTTTAGCAGTTACAATTAATGATATTCATACGTCAGTTCTTTTGATTCACTGATTACTGTACAGGTAGATTTGTTGCTATTGTGAGGTATTCACTATCACATTTCAAATTTTTTCCCATCTTTTTTTCTTTATTTTAGTTACCCAGTGGGTGGCCAGGGGTTGCATGCACGTACCTGCGGATGAAAAGTGTGACAAGCAATCTCCTGGCAACAGCGAAGTGTGGTCGTGCTTCTGTACGGGGGATTACTGTAATGGAGCAAGCTCTCACAGATTTACCCTCGCTGCTGCATTGTGGACCGTGCTTAGCACTGCTCTGCTTCTGTAAGCTAAAACCATTCCTCGTGGATACACAATAGCAGCTATATTCGATCATTCCATGCTAGTTGTTCGCTAGCATTAACTATGTAAGCATAGTGGTTTCAGCTGGTAGTGGGTGCAGATGAATGGTGATTATGGTGTAGATGTTGTAAATGTCATTAATCGCATGGTTGCTCTTCGGCTTTCCTTCGGAGTATTTAAATCCATTCGCGAACTAGATTATAAACTTGTTCACTTGCATGAAGAAATCGATAACAATGCGTGTGAAATTCGTGTGAAGTTACTTTAGTTAGCAATAGATCATTTCATATCGTAAACGAAAATGGTTGTCATGACATTGTATATCTTGTATATCTCTGTCTGTTCTGTTATATCATTAGGTTGTGAAATTAAATGTGTTGAACCTAGTATGTATTACTGTACTTCTGTTTTATCATATACAAGTGAAATTAATACTGTGAAGCAAACCAGCATCGTTTCACCTACGATTTTTAGCTCATCTGACATAGTCAGATGCAGCTTGTAGAATCGCTTGATCGTCCGTCCGTGCGTCCGTCCGTCCGTCAACAGTTGGGCACAAATCTTAACCGCTCGACGTACGGTCACGATATTCGGCACATTGGGGGGGATCGTCAAAACGAGTTGGGCTGTCGAAGCTGGGGGTCAAAGGTCAAAGGTCAAGAGGTGTAAAAGAAGGGGGAACATTCACTCCTTAACTTAAGGTATAGG
>NW_014577150.1:250305-251682 GCF_000485595.1 Priapulus caudatus
CCCTCCCCCCACCCTCCATCTGCGATAGTGGGCGTGTCCTAACAATGATGTGTACGCAACTGCGTGTCTGCATGTCTGTGCCTAACAAATGTGGTACTACGCACGACTGAAATTTTACGTTTATAATCGTAGCAACAGACCTCAGATGAGCCCAGACGCTCTGCGGCTCTTGTTATATTAATTACTAATAGTCAGTACAAGTGTGTTTATATATATATTGGGTGCACTATTTGTATTCTCTGTATTTTTGATACCACGTTTATAGGGGGAAAGTGATTGTACTTTCATAATAAACAGTAAACTACCTTATCTTCAATGTTATATTTCTTACTTCGTATAGGTGAAGCTTATGTGGGTAGATGATCATGAACTGTGGGAAATTCTGTTACTGTGCATGGGCACATTATCTCACGAGAGTGATTGAAAGTTCTTCCCATCATGTGTGAAATGAAATTTCTATCCCAAAAGTGAGATGTAAGTTCTATGAACTTTATATACACTGGTCACACAATAAACAGTGGTAGAACATTCTTTTGTGTTTAACTTAACTTGTTTTTTTATTTTTTTTATTTTCTAATTGAGGCTCTATATAATACAGGCTCAGCTATGCACGGGTGACGTTTGCCGGATCTTGGAAGAATACACTGTAGTCAGAGATTCAACAAAATTAAACCTCAGTGGTGAGATTGAACTGTCTTTCAATGTGGTTAGTGCATTTCTAGGGGTGAGGTATGGGGAGACAGGGTTTCCACGTGGTATTTCATCTGCTTCGTGTGAAGTTAGCGCATTCACTCAACAGCAGTCATCGGACCGAGGTAAAGGACGTGTGTAAATTTGGCGTTTTAGCATTTCAAACCCCATGCAGTTGCATGTTTTGAACAGTTGTACATCTGCCACGTACACACAGCCACAAAGGCGTGGAATCGATACAACAAATTGTGGTATTCTTCTGGTTTGCGTGACAAATTATATTCCTAATTTAGCTCATCCATTAGAATCATGTCAGTTTTAATCAAAATAGGCTTGCGTGATATGTGATTAACAAATCTCTAGAAACTGTTCAATATTTCATGACCGAGACTTTTTAGGAACGAGCGTTTTTCTATAAATGGCCCATAATGTTTGTTCGTTAGCATTGAATAGTCGTGTACTGTGTGTGGCTGTGTGTAGCTAGTAGGAAATGGTCGTGTAAGCTGTAAATACCGTCTGTACGTATAAGCGCCACGTGCAGGAAATTAGAATAGACGTGACTTTGTAGATGTCTGTCTCTGCCTGTGCATGTGCACTAAAATGCTTCATTTTCGCATCCTCTCCACCTCTCCTCTCGCTCGACAGTCTGCAGCCCGGATCCGCGCGAAGCGCGAACAGCGCCACCTC
>NW_014577150.1:258977-273530 GCF_000485595.1 Priapulus caudatus
AACACCTCCTTTCGGCAACGCTTCTCTAGTATCCCGTCTCATCTGGATCGCGCTCTTTCCGTTCTCATCTGCCTGTCTATGCAAGAGTGTATAAATTATGTGCGAATGCGCTGGGGGATATCCCCCTCATTTGAGCGCACACCCGCTGAATGATTGTATCAACAGTACATAATAGAAATAATATAATATAAAATCTCTATTATGTACTCTTGATTGTATACGTCTCCTATGTGTGTAAATGTGCCGCTTCCCGTTTCCCCTCTACGTGCCAACAGTGGCCGCCGCCATCTATAAATACATGTGCTAGGCAAGGTTAAATACCACACCGCGTGTAACGGCGCCAGCGTACCGCGTTGCCCTCACCCTGTCCGTGCGTGCCTAATATAAACTGTGCACCTGTGCAAAGTGAAGCAAATGCGGGGTTGAGAGCGGCAAGATTTGGCCTCAGTATGCGAATAGCGGCGATACTTTATGCACACAAATTACAATGGTCAATATTGGGTATTTGGTTTTCGGAGTGTATGTGCGTGTATATAATCACGTCGAATTTGGCGTCTAGAAGCCTACCGCCTGGCTCATCGATCGATAGATGCGACGCGAGTGCTGCGCGTACGCCGTACCCTGAATCTCTCTATATGCCACTCGCGTGACATCGTTAATTGCGTATTAATGGCCATCGTACTCGGAAATAATTATTTTTCCCGCGGCTAAATTAGATGGAACAATTAAGGCCTCTGATTGGGTAAAAAGGGCCATAGATTAACCGTGGTAAAAATTATTATTTCTGATTACAACGTCCAACCATATGTATCAAGACGTCTGATTGGTTAAACGGGTTATAAGTTAACCGCGGTTAAATAATTTTTGCCGCGGTAAAAATAATTATTTCTGCGTACGACGGCCAACCGTGTGGGGAGAACGGGGAGCGCTCAGTCGCAGGAATGTAGAACGAACGTGGCTGCCGGTTTTTTTGGGGCGTAGGCAGGTGCGCTAAATCGTAGACTAAAACTTTGCGAGATGTTCCTTGTGTCCGTGAATCGAGATTTTCTGAGAGGAACTGGTTTTGCTGTGACTCCTCCTGCAGTCTCAGCAAAACCAGTTCCTCTCAGAAATTCTCGATTCACGGACACATTCTGATGTGCCGCTAGTTGTAGCCGCAGTAAAACTAGTTGCTCCCGAATTCTATCAGGAGCGAGGTCAAGTCTGTACGCAAGCAAGTGCTTGGTGATGACGTGTGCAGCGACGATTCGTGGCGCTGTATTATATTTGCTACACCTGTGCGTTCCGCTGGCATGCACACGTATAGCTTTGACTAAGCTGAAAGGACACGGGTGGTAATATAAATTCTCCCTCTGCGCTGCGCATTCTGCTGTGGAGGGGAGGTAAAGCTGGGAGGGAACGGCAGGAGAGGGGTAACGTGAAGAAAGATCTCGCGAGGAGACAACTCTGGGCTAACGCTCCATTAGGAGTGTTCCCAACTTTGATATGATTAATGATTAATGATTGATAATCCTAACCCTAACCCTAACCTATATTAACATAACCTATATTAACATAACCTATATTAACATAACCCTAACCCATTAATGACATTAAAGTTGGGAACACTCCTAATGGAGTATCACCCCAACTCGGGGTTGCGCGGCGGGGGGGGGGATAACTATTTATAACACACCGTCAGTCGGTATCTTACGTGTAAACGTTCGGTTGCGTTGGCTTGAAAGCAGTAAGCAATTGCCAATAATGCAGGTAGTAAGAAGTATACATTTTTAGCTCGCCTTGACCTCGTCAAGATGAGCTATTGCCATGGGGTATCGTCCGTCGTACGTCCGTCCGTCCGTCAACATTTGGCAACGGTCAACGATAAATTGAGAACCGTTTGACCCACATGTTTCAAATTGCATACAGTTGTTACTCCTATGGGAGAGATGTGAACGTCCTATTTTGGAGCACGCCAGTCGACCTACTTTCGAGCCACGTCCACTTTTTGGCAAAAATGGAAATCGCCATAAGTCAGTTCAGGTTCAATGGATTTTGCTCATTTTTGGTATGTGAATGAATAAGGACTGGCCCCAAAACATATCACACGGGTTTTGATTTTTTTTTTAATTAAGCAAATTAGGTAGATTTTGGCAATTTCACTATGCATTTCAGTGCTTGTACTGCCTACGGTCAACGATAACTCAAGAACCGTTTGACCCACATGTTTCAAATTGCATACAATTGTTACTCCTATGGTAGCTCCAAGAAACGGTATTGCTAGGGTTAGAATACCGTCGCATAGACAAGGGGTATAGACAAGGGTATAGACAATCCGTCGCACAGCCTGGTCGGGCTACTCCTATGGGAGAGATTTGCACTTACTGTTTTGGAGCACGCCAGTCGACCTACTTTCGAGTCACGCCAACTTTTTGGCAAAAATGGAAATCTAAATTCATTCGATTTTGTTAAATTTACCTACCTATACCTACCTAATCATACCTACGTGTAATACTGTGTTTTAGATTCTTCGTTATAATAATTTGACTGGAATATTTTATTACTTTTATTTGCGCGATAATCGAAAACCAAAATAGCGATCATTTAAGCGTTGCGCCATCTCTCGCCCAGATTTCAGACTTTCAGATCTGAAACATTTATTTTCGCATCAAAACTAACCCTGAAACAAAACTGAAATTTTCATTAGTATAAAACAGGGAATAAGGACATTTGATCACATTTCGGTCCATCATAAATGAAACACTTACCAAATTTTAAATATCATCTCCCTCTTCTATCACACCCAAGGTGAGCTATAGTGTCAATTCTGTCAATTAGTGTCAATTAGTGTCAATTGACACTTTCATTAATTATGTTTTAGCACGAATGATTCATTCTGTAATATTTCCCATTCTTCGCTAAAAACGCCTGGCATCTCTAATTCGCTTTACCAGCAATTTCTGCGGAGCACACTGATGTAAAACTCCATATTGTGTAAGCTGGCCTGCCTCTGTGACCTTCATGTTTGCGGCATGTTTCTTCAAGGGTTCGTATTTTCTGTGCCACACCTCTAAATGCCAAAAAAATCTGAAGAATTCGGGGCGGTAACGGTGAGGCACGGCCGTTAAAAGGCATCAATGGCACATTATTGATTATTGATACTCTTGCCATGGCCCCCTGAGGCACTGTACGCCCTCATAAACCAAGGTAACTATAACAGCAGCTTGCTTGGTTACTCGAAATATAAAGGGCTTACCTGAGCATGGTGCTGTAGCTACTGTAATAACCTTCTACTGATCGCCACCCTGGTGTTAAGTCTCTCGCTCCACAAAGTCATTATATGTTGTCATGGAGATGATCCCTATATTCGGCCACACATAGAGGCCATAGTAACAGTTGGCCTAGCTCAGCATGAATATAGAGGGTTCTCGCCGCGTTTGCACAATATCAGCACGTTTCACAACGTGTGAGCGCACAAAAATATATCTGGGATGGTCGTTATGTGATATCAAACCGAACGAAGTACATCACTAGCAGCGTCTGTCACATCAAGGTTTACAATCACTGCGATCACTTTGCTCCTAAACCAGCTCTTTTCTCTTTGTCTCATCTTGCGTGTGCGCGTCCCCGCTCTCACTCGCCCCATATAATCTCTCTGGTCATATTCTGTTGAGTTTTAACTCACCTGACACAGTCCTATGCAGCTTGTAGAATGGCATAAACGTCTGTCCGTCAACAATATGGGCACGAATCTAAACGGCTCGACGTACCGGTACTGTTTTTATATTTGGGACGTTGGGAGGTGGGGGGGGAAATCCGAAATGACATAAGGCAGATTCTGGAGGGAGAGGGCCAAGCAGTGTGAAGGCCAGGGAATATGTTCCCTTTAACTTGAGGCATATGACATAATAATGAGGAAGCAGAATTGCAGCACAAATGTCAACGCATTGACCCTTCCATTTTCGGTATGTAAAGTCGGGATGAAAGATGCCCTCACCTTGGTAAAATTTGAAGTCACATATGTCAGAAGGTAGTGGGCAAAGGATTTCTGACATTTTTGGAAAACATTGTCCAATGGACCGATAGGTGAATTTATGGCCTACCATTACATGACTTTATTGAAAGGACCATGAAATGTACTTTTCAATCACGTGCGAATTAGAGTTGCTGTGCAATGACCTTTTAACCCTCAAATGTTGAACATGGATTTGTTTACTGTTAACAAAGGACTGAATTAAATGCCCTTTCTAGCCCTATCTGTTGAATGGTGGGTGTGATATGCTACAATTTCACGTGTAGATTTAAAAAGTGAAACTGAATTAAACAATGTTTCACCTCACTTCACTTAAAAATCATATTACTTGTTAGCTCCGTAGACCAATAGATTGTGCCCTAGAATTGTTTACAATCTGAATCTATTCTAAGGCCTAATTAATAGCCTTCCATACAAAAATGTGGCGAATTTTTCTGCGATAGTTTTTTCAGTTTCTAAACGTGTAACATTGAAATTCTAAGAAATATTTACACATCTCGCTTTATTGACATCTTTCCTGCATCACAGAACACCGGCCATGCATTATCAGCTTTGTAATTACCCTATATTACTGTTTACATACTAATATCACTTTAAAAGATATCATGGCACCATATTTTCAGTGCTGCCTGTTTATCTATTTACTTAGGAGACATGGTCAAGCTATGTATCACTTATTTATCATACACAGCTAGGGTACGTGTTTCTATAGCTGTGTGATAATTAATGTATTTAGTACGAATATATTCACAGGTATTTATATATTGATTAGATAAATTTGCATACGTGAACCAGTGTGTGATGATTGTATAGGTAATGCAGATGCAGTTATTTGTTTTTTGTTGACGCCATATGCCTACGTATAAGCAATGTTTGACTATCTCGCGAATGAAACCTTTACAGAATATAGAAGCATACAACTACAGCACCTGTGCTGCTGCTGCTGACGCATCCTAGCTGCGCTTTGTGTGTGCTGTCACTGTGTTATTACCATGCAGGTAGCAACATCACATATAGCGGCAATAATTATAGCGTAGGTCGAATGCGGCAACACTCAAAATAGCCATTAATGTATATGCGAAAATAACACAGTTCAGTGTGTCTGTTTTTTGATTGGCATGTTTAAAAACTAGATTCCTTAATTGACGTGGATATGCGCGTGAAATATACGCGAGCATATTTACGTGACTCAAATACCTTTTACACCTAACCTAAAATTACTTGTTGTACTTAATTCTGTTATACCCCCTAGTCTGTCTAATATAGCCTCGTACACGGAGAACATTCGGGCTATACGCCAAAGCAGTGTGCATATTATTGACACAAAAATAGGGAGTTTTGTAGATACTTTTACTTGTTAGTACAGGTACTGGTAAGTAAAGTATGATCTTAGAGACCAGCTGTACAATAAAACACATTGCCAGTTTTCTGTACACAGCGTTCTTTAAACGTGAATTCGACCAGCATAACATTAAGCTATCAGTCATCATGCCATCTAACAAAATCTGGCAAAAGTTCATTATTTTTGTAGGTCATGAATGCGTTTATAATTGCTTATACATGTATGCAAGGCACAAAGGCACGAAGGGTCGTTGTCGTATCAGGTACTACATATATGTACCCGAGGTAGTTTTAGGTTGTTTAGTATTATGTTTATATTTTTATATGAGGTATGTTTAGGGTTAGGGTTAGGGTACACTTCTGTAGTACAAGTCTGGTACACTTTGTGTACATACATATATGTACCTCGGGTACATATATGTAGTACCTGATACGACAACGACCCCTTCAGCGGCACAAAGCTTTATGGGATTATAGTTGTGCAAAGATTCCTGCCTATAAGTATAACGTATAACTGCATGTTGATGTGCAGCTAGGATGCAAATTATGAACGGCGTTTTGTATTTGCTGGTCGTCATTTTTTTCCTGAGGGAGGGGTGTTAATTGCATTTGTCGCTGCCTCCGACGTGAATTTAATGAGCTTACATTGAGCGCATTTGACATTTCTCGCCGGAGATGTTTTCAGAGCATACTGCGCATATCTACATTATTGTGTGCTACTTCTGAGTGAATTCTTTAAATGCAGCATAATTTTTTATTGTAGCCCATTTTAGGTATTTTAAGATAAACTCTTGATAATAACAATAGGCCTCAATATGTTAAAGCTTGATTGGGTTATTTGGAAGTTTAAACGACATCCTTTATTTTAACCCTCATTTCTGCAGGCCATGGCGATATTGGTAAATTTACGCACGCTTTGATACATGACGTTGTTTGTTTTCCATAGAAGATGGGTAATCACCAAATTACTGATGTGCCGCATTAATTTAAAATCTGTCCTAATTTAGGCGTAATCATTGGAACAAGGCTATTGTCGTTATTGCTCATAAAAACGCAAATCTTGAATCTGTTTTTACGTCACAGCTGTGTGGTTTGTGTTAACATGAAATTAAAAATAATCGGTATATTAGTAACATTTTTGTTAATTTCTTCATTTCAGTCGAGGCCACCAGATGCTATGAGTGTCAATACTCCAATCATCCCGGAGGGGACCTCGTCACCTCACTACTGTCTGATACATTCAGTAAGTATGAAAAGTAACCGGACCACGGTTTGATTTTGAATAACGACAAAATCAGATGTACTTAGTGTTAACTTAATATGGTGTGAGGAGACGAGGCAAATAATCACAAACCATGAATTTCCTGAAGAATTGCTGATGGGCAAGCTCGCGATTGTTTTCTATTGCTGTTATATGATTTATACCCTTTATTGAATGCAGAGTGCTTTTAAGATTATTTTTGTCACTGATGTGTGTGTGTGTGTTTAAACAGACAACCTCGGCTTGAACCTTAATCTGGACAATTCAACATCATCGGAACAGTGTGCAGACAAAACGACCCTGATGCCAGATGATGACTCGAAAACTGTTAACTGTGAAGGTGCATGCTACAAGTTCAAGTTCAGTGAGGATGGTAAGTTAATGACACGGGCTTCAGTGGTTTGGTTAGAAACTCTAACATTTTGTGTGCTGGGTTCTTTTGGTAGGCTGTGTGTTCGTTATGGAAATTAATTTCATTTGTTTCTTAATGATGAGATTCGTGTTCTTTAATAAAAGTAGTGTCATCATGTATATTAACAAGAGCTAATAAACACCAGAGTTTTAAATCTAAGCTAATAAACACAAAGAGTTTATTAGCTCTTAATATTAAGTATAGTAAAAGTAGTATAACTGATCATCATGCAATCAATTTATTGTAATTTTTTCTCAAAAATGCAACATTTGTTATAGATAAAACCTGGGTAGCCAGAGGTTGCTTCCAGATGCCGGTAGAGGAAAAGTGTGAAAAGCAAAAGCAGCAGGATGGAGAGGTGTGGACATGCGTATGTTCTGGTGATCACTGTAATGGCGCAATCGCACATAGCTTCACCCTAGCCGCCCTTCTGCTGACCTTGTTCAGCACAGCTCTGCTTCTCTAAGTTTAGACATAAATGTGGGATGAAATCTTGAGATTGTAGCGAACCGTCGCATGTTAAATAATGCTGCAGTGAACATAAAAAATAGTGGCTTTCAACAGTACCACTTAGTTTCTTGTAAACTTTGTACACGTCTCACAAAGACTTCCAAATGTATCAGTTTGATGGGCATAAGACAGATGCTCTAAAATGTGGGTTGTAAACAGTAGGTTGGTTCATTTGCCTAATCAAACATAATTTGTGAGATCATAACTGCAATAACTGAAACAACACATGTATACAGCAATATTTAGATCTTCTATCCCACTCTGGGAGTTTTATGGGTGCATAATATCAACTCTCTGGTTATCATTTGTGGGATTTACCCATAGATGGTTCTGTAAAATCACAATGAAAATTGTCATGGTGTTGGTAGCTCATGTGACATTATGCTTCGTAGTTGTTGTTTTCTATGGTTTGGAAGTATTGATCTTAGTGAGACATATGTTTGTATCGGTTTTTGTGTGAATACATTCGTAGGTTTAAAGAAGGAACAGCTGGTCATACTTGGTGATATTTCAATTTATTTTGGCGCCAAATCGTGTCTATTTAAGTTAATTCAAACAGTTCAAACGTTTTTCCGATTTTTGTAACATTTATCAACTGGATGCATAATTAGTGAGCTGAAGTTTGATTTGGAGGTTGTCTATTTTTATAGCCCCTGACATTAAAATATTAATTCATAACTCGTTTGATTAGGTTGTGTGTGTTTCATTAATGGCTGGTGTAATAGGGCAAAGATAATGCCATACGTGTTTTTTTGTGTTCGAATATGGTACTAAACGATTTTAAGAATTGAACAGAAAAGCTGTGGTAGATGAAAAACAAATGTTCTTTATCATTGCCATTGAAACTATCTGTATTCTTATGTGTTTTGCTAATTTGGTCCATAGACTGTTCGTCTGCCCATCGAGCTGTATTCATATGAATATATAGATGGTTTTTCAACACTCTTGACAGTAACATTATGCTGATTATCATGACTAATGTAACGGTATTATAGTTATTGCTTTGGTATATTCTATCAAAGATCAAGATCAGGGCTATGCAATTGAAGACCTTCCCTGTGATTCCTCTTACAATAGTTTGTCGGTTACACTTGTTGGCATCAAGCTACACAGCCAGCTCTTCACACCACATTTGTCACCAGTAGTCGCAGGTGTGGTATTCATTGTATTGTATTAAATTCGTATTTAGTTTATATTAAGTGTAGGTACGTAGTGTATAACTTGTTAACGTGATTAGTTTGCATGCACGTGTCGTTAGTTGTTTTTGTGTTTCATATAACGTTACATACACACGAGAGAGGAGAGAGCGAGAGAAAGATTGAAAAACAAACAAAAAATTACTTTACTACAATATTATAGCCCCTGTTGACCAGTTTGGCCCGTATGGCCAATTTTAGTGATAGTAATATAACGGGTAATAGCACTAGGTGATAACACCAGGTGAATCAATTACACCCTCTACCATTCCAGCATGGATTTATTCTACGTTCAAAGTAATTGTAGTGATGTTAGTATTTGATAGTATTTCACGCGCACACACGCACACCTACACGCACGCATGCACGCACGCACGCACGCGCGCACACACACACACACACACACACACACACACACACACACACACACACACACACACACACACACACACACACACACACACACACACACACACACACACACACACACACACAACACACAACAGATGTTAGATAATAGAATGACCATATGTAATGTGTAAAATGTGATTGATGTAATTTCAAATTTGATGTGTTTTTGTGTGGGTCAGGGTATTTTAAGTCATAGTATCACAGTCTGTACCCTTTAAAGTTAGAATTCGATGGGTGTTTTAAATAAAATGTTTCACCTGAGATACTTTTTGTTTATATTTATGGAATAAGCACTACTGTGTACATAACTGCTTGACTAACATTGCTAACTGGGCTTCCCTTGCGCCATGGGCTCAAGTTGATTCAATGCACACCTGATAAGACAACTGAATAAAAATAAAATATGATAGGAAATTAGAAATGCATCAAACCCTGTGCATCAAATCAATCAATCAAATCAATCAATCAATCAATCAATCAATCAAAAATCAAATCAAAGCATGTGAAGGCCTGCTAATTTGCAAAATTACGTGTGTCAAATATGAGAATTAAGAATATCAAAGCACACCGAGTGTAAATTTACAGAGCTTTCATGATTGAGCAAAAATAAAATAAAACTAAGAAACAGAATAGGTACAGGCGCACGCACGCACGCGCGCACACACAACATGTGTATTTTTGGAGTATGCACTACAGTTAAAAACTAAAATGGGGGAAATCGCTAGCGCAAAAATAGAAAAATCTGCAAAACGATTGCTACATGCATGGATATTCATGATTGAGGCCTGACTAACATAGCGCAAAGCACATCGATTGTGATACCCTCCGTTACTCCTCTGGTACGAACTACCGACTAGTTCCGTTACTCTTGGTCTCAGGGATCTCAATTTTATTTAGGGGGTTCGCTCTGTTCCTAGCTAGGGCACCAAATACACAAAAATCATCCTTACGCTATCTTGGGCAGTCACCTCTTTAAATGTTATTTTCTCAAGGTGAATTGGCAAAAGTCTATACTGAAAAAGATGTATTATTATTGGCTTGGAAAATATTCCTAGGTCTGTCTGTGCAGAAAAGTTCGTGATGCGCATGCAACCACTATGACCACCAACTGTGGGTTAATCAGAAATAGGACCTACCCTTCATTGCGTATGGCTATATTATATTGCTACAGCGTTAATATAAGGAAAATATGTGAATAGCTATATAGGCTTAATATACAGTCCAATGCCCCGAATGACAGAATGATATTGTCTGGAAAGCAAGAATAGGTAGAACCATAGAAGACTATGGCATATAGAGACCGCGTTCTCTCGGGAAATACTAACCAGTTAACATCGACGGGTTCCAACTGGTAATTCATCTAAAACAGAAAGGGGAGTAGTCAGAAACATTTTAGCCATCACAGTAGTCATAATCGGCACTGTGGCGGTTAGTAAATTACTACGCATAACGTGTAGTGTGTGAGCAATATAAAAAATACGTTGAGAAAGAATGCGACTGCTTTGACTGCTACACTTGGTATTGTCTAGCACAAAACTGACAAGTCTTCTGTGCAAACTTTGAATCTACTTTTGTGAACATACGGCAAAGTACATTTCAATATCTTATATAAATCATTGCATGATCTGTCACATGCAACCCTCACTTGTCTTTGCAAATTCCAGCCTCGCAGGTTGAGAAGCCATTGAACAATTTATGTCCGATCTGAAAAAATGTCTAGGCTGCGTATGGAAATACTGTGCTGCCCAACGTGAAATAATCTCACGTTAGACACAAATCTCAGTACTAATACATCACTATTAGTCTTTGAAAACAGATCATGGAAACAGATTGTGTCTCTGAGCTGTTTCAACTACTGGATTTTTGACGTTTTTAAATCATCAGACTGGTAATTTAGATTTACGCCGATACATTATTATGGTACTATATAAAAGTTTAAATAAAACGCACCGTGCCACACTAAATATCTATGCAATATGTATTTAAGCCTTAAGGGACTTTATAAGCTATACTGACCTTTACTTATTTTGGCATGAGCGAATACATAGGACATCTTGCATTTTTTCAATGGATCGCAACTTTTTGCACTGTTGTGAATAAATATATATGTTTTACGATGCGCGCTCACATATAGGCCTACTAGCTAAGGTTAGCTTCAATAAATCAACAAATTTTAGTAATTAGAAACGAAGATATTCACTGAGAACTGAAAAAAACATCCAAAGCTTTATAGGTAGACTGAGATTTGTGGTACCCAATCAGGACCCTATCGATATGCTGCACGGCTTCTGTTATTTAGAAAGAAACCGCTCGCTTTTAATTCATTTAGTTTCCTAAATAAATGATATAAGAAATATATCACCACAATGGTGTAAGAAGGATATTGAACCATGTATTCATTCATTAAAGTTTACCCGTTTAGGATCTCTGAGGTGTTCGACCACCTGCTGGTTTCTACTGCTATACTGGTTACAGTTAAATGACCGCGTTTTCACCCGGTCTGCATATCTACGTTTTCTCCCTGTCTAATATACATCGCACGATTCGAGTATATATGTCTAAGCGAAAAGACACCGGGCCACAAATTGGGCAGGTGGCCGAGCAGGGTGGGTGCCTGGACGGATATGCATGGCTGGTAAAGAATAGGAAGAGTAAGCTGGTTTGTTAGGCATAAAATTAACCCCGGAACTAAGAAAACTCTACACGTGTAGAGAGAGACCAGCGATAGACCAGAGGCTATCGTATGTAGCTGTAGTCGAGCTAATAATTGTCCAGCCATGTGTCTATTCTTTTTTAATAGTAGTTTTATCACGATAGCCTCCGGTCTATAAAAAAGAATAGACACATGGCTGGACAATTATTAGCTGGACTACAGCTACATCTGGGAATGCCCGTATAGGGCCTACAGTCGGCAGTGACTTAATTGCCCGTGTGTAGGCAATATTATCAGTCAAGACATTCAACAAAACCCAGTGCTACGGAAAGTCTCCTACATTTCAAGTGCAATAAATCACAAGAAGTCAATTTGTTATTCTAAAGGCAAAATCGCAAAATTGTTCTCTGCGTGAATATTTGTCGGCTTAGGTCCGCAAGGCAGGTTTAAGATACAATCAAGAGTAGATAATAACACTTGTGGGGGGACTTCTAGGGGGGAAGGGGGGTACTTCTAGGGGGGTCTGGGGGAATGCCCCCCTAGAAAAATTTTGAAAATTATAAGCTCTGAGATGCAATCTAGAGCCATTTCAGGGTACTCCAATAGCTCACAACTAGCAACACTTTTTGGTGGAAAAGGAAAAAATTATGCATATATAACATATGTAAAATTTTGATGGGCACTGGGGAATTGCGTCTGTGTTGAGTGTGTTCAAAGTATTTTGTAGACACTGACATACAAGCTCTAACGTAGTCATTGTCTTACGTAGTCAACGTGTCAACGTAGCTAACGTGTCAACGTAGTCATTGTCTCATTACGTAGGGAAGCTTTTATTTAGCTACACCCTGTATAAAATGTATATAGTTTTTCCAAACGTTAAAAACAATATGACATGCATGACTAGTAAGTAATACGACGTGATTTGCAGCTACAGTGACAAAAATGTCACTTTATAATGACACACTTTAAAATGACACACTTAATTATGTGTGTTAAAACTTGAGACAATTATTATTATTTACTGTATAATTCAACATGCTATATTACAGAAATCTTCTTAATATTATTTTAAAACAGTACATATACTGATCGTTTGTTAACTACCAGTGATACTTTATTGTTTACATTCAAACGTGAAATGCGCGGGGATGTGCGAAACTTTTTACTCCACAACCTAGCGCACGTGAACAGTCAGCGTGCCGCACGACCCGTGCACGTAAATAAACCCTGGCCAACACAATGTAAGGTTCACTACCACTGGCCAAAAGTAAGCTCCATCTACTTCTTATCTATTTTTGGTATGCCAACGCTGCTACTGGATTCAATACTACTACCTACCTGGATTGCGTCCCAACATCCCACGCACGTTTCTTGAATGCCAACTAAAGTTTGGCCGTACAGGCCCGTACTCTGCTTTTATCATTATGTTAGCAATGATACGAGTATAGAAGCGCTCCGGATAGTTACCGAGTCACAGTGTGCAGGGGCGTGTACAAGGGGGGGGGGGTCCAGGGGGTCCGGACCACCCCCTTGCTCGCGCAGAAAACGCATCTGAGGGGGTCTAATTTAAAAATATTTCTGGCCCTCCCTAACCCTAACCTTATCATTTGCAAGATGTTTCTTCTTTCCCTTTTCTTTTTCTTCTTTTTTTTCTTTTTCTTTTCTTTTTTCTTTTACTTTTTCTTTTCCTTTTTTCTTTTCTTTTTCTTTTTCTTTTTCTTCTTCTTTCCCTTTTCTTGCAAATGATAGGGGGGCGACCCCCCCCCCCGCCCATCCTCTGGCGCCGCCCCTGGTTACATTATTGTATCTAAAGGCAGGTGTGCTCGCGTGCGAATGCTACCTTGCTACCTTGCGAATGCGCCGATCAGGACTAGTCTCGTGCTATGACGAAAATAACACGCGAGATGACGTGATGCGTGAAATGAAGTTTAGCACGCTTCACGAGACATGACGCTAAAGATACCACGTGCTAAATAATATCCTATAAACGCCCTATTATCTACTCCTGATAATAATGTATCTCGGAAACGTTCACGTGAATGGAAAATTACCAATGAGTATACCTAGAAAGGGAATGTAATGCACCGTTCAGCTATGTCCTGTACAACTCGTCAGTATATATTTAAATTACAATTCCCAGAACAACCAATCAACCAACGTTGCTCATGCTGCTTCATGTAATCATAGATATATACAACATACATGTGTGCATATACACAGTGTGTACATGTACACACCTGTGTATATATACACACCTGAGTAAGGCTGTGTTGTATATATTCTAGGATGTAATATGCTGTGTGCATTTACGATGGCCGGTTGCGCCACTTTTAGTGACGCGTTGTGCGCATGCGCCCTGCATTCAAGCAGCTCATGTGGCATGCTGCGCTATAAATATATCGTTGCGTTCACAGTTTAGCCACTCGTTGCACAGGCAGTGTTGCAGTAGCTGGCAAATAGAAACAAGACATGATGATTGCAGCGTGTTTTTTCGTGTTTATCGCGTTAGCATTTCAGACGGGTAAGTAATCATGTCAATAAGCAATAATAACATCTTGACTTTTAGAGGAGTAACGATAACGATTGCGTATACTAGTTAGCACAATTTGCTAAATGCAAGTGCAATCTAAAAATATGAAAATAGAATATGTGTGTGTGTGTTTGTGTGTGCGTGTGTGTGTGTGTGTGTGTGTGTGTGTGTGTGTGTGTGTGTGTGTGTGTGTGTGTGTGTGTGTGTGTGTGTGTGTGTGTGTGTGT
>NW_014577150.1:273540-297545 GCF_000485595.1 Priapulus caudatus
GTGTGTGTGTGTGTGTGTGTGTGTGTGTGTGTGTGTGTGTGTGTGTGTGTGTGTGTGTGTGTGTGTGTGTGTGTGTGTGTGTGTGTTGCGCTTGAAATATTGCAATAATATTGCGTAAATGTTATCGCGTGCGCTATTTCTGTCTTATTGCTTTATTCTTGAGTTTTCACAGTTTAACTATAAACCTAGTGAATTCCCCTGTGTTGTGGTTTCCCGACTACACTATATATTTATAGCATTTTACATGGATGTATGGGGATTTTATGGCATATAATAATATCTACCTATTATAAGGAACGTGGATTAAATCTCGAGCATGGATGCACAGAGTCGTGTGGATCTTCTGTTTGTTATTACGGGGAGCGAACATCTTTCCTGTACTGATGTACAGGCGTAAATACATTACGATGAGGCTGCTGTACGGGCGATCAAACTGCCTGAGGTTATAAATGCCTGTGAGCCGACTGTCATTGGCATGCATTGCTGCAGTACAATGTTTACGGATCAGTGCTCCCGAATATAAGTGACCAGCATACCCGGACCCAGTTATACTACACGAGGGATCGGGCGCGAAGCGAGTCCCATCTGATCTGATCTCAGTGATCGCAGTAAACACGCAGCCATGCGTTTCCAAGAACATCCGGAACAAAATTGACATCTTCCTGTGTAAAGCGTGTCGTCACAGAACGTACGATAATAAAGAAGGAATTGCGCAAGAGATCGCTTTACGACGACGTTGCCGCACCCCACATCCATCCATATAATCGCACGCCAGTAGGTCTACGCATTTTCATCGACCATAATTTTTATCCTGACTGTCGATCCGCACACAAGGGTGAAGGCAGACTTCACGTTGGCGTGTCAGGTTCAGAATAGAAAACGCTGCAGCAGCTGCTGCCCCCCTTGCCCCCCCCCCTGCTAGCTACGACCCTGTAACTATTTGCGGCTGTTCTGGTTGTGGTTAGCGGTTGCGTTTCAATTTCTTTGTACGTAATAAAGTGCACAACAAAGCGAAAATAACAATTTAACTTAATGCATCCATTTTATGTTTTATATCCCAAAGCTACAATGGTATTTCAAACACCTCTACTAACTATTGCAGCACTACTATAATGTGCGTCAAAAGAAACCGCAGAACGAGTTATCTTATTAACGATTTTCCAAATTTCTGAGAGTAATGCGATCTGGTGATTAAGTTTTCTTTGGGTTTATATTTAAAGTGTACGTAAACTAATCAAGTCCAGGCAGATAAAACGTCCATTAAAAACCATATGAAGGCAGACTAAACAGACTAAACAGTGGCGGAGAATGTAGCTCGGAGAAATCAACTGCCTGCACTGCTTCACTGGGGCCGTACATACGTACTTGTGTTTACCCTATGTCAGTTTGGCTTGACAGTTTTTATGATATGACATTGCAGACACGACTTGCTTGATGAGGATAATCGGGTGGGTGTCGTGCGGGGAGAGGCTAATCATATAAGTCCCATATATCACCCCCATAATACCGCGTCGAACGCTCTAAACCGCTAGTATAAAAATTTCACAAATCTTATCAAGAGCTAATAATAATAGGTATTATTAATTCTGGATCTTATGAACTATCATAATAGTGTGCGTCAGTGTCTCAATCTGGAAAGCTACCTATATATAGTCTGAGCGAAGACAAATACGTCCGAAAAAACAAGGATAAAATCCTGAAATTATTGACATTGATTCATAATAGCTACTGATGTCGACATAATAGTAGTATATATATATATATATATATATATATATATATATATATATATATATATATATATATATATATATATATATATATTTATATATATATATATATTAATATATACATATATATATATATACATATATACATTGTATTATTGACCGACCATTCATTTATTAAACATGTGACACAATTGCATATGTTTCGCCTTTCGTCTCGACACAATAGTTTTAATATTGAAAACTTTTTGCTGCGGCAATTTTGTCTGCTCGCCTGATAATCGTACGCCTCTCCCAACTATCATTCACCCACGTAATTACAAGAGCGTATAAAGAAATATATTCCTTCTTTATACGCTTTTGGTAATTACCATGCTTGCACTATACACGCACAGTCAGGAATTGGCAAAGGGGTTACGTACGTGGGATGTGGGGAAAAAGTGGGAAAGGATGGACAGGCAGAGTGTGGCGTGATGTGGAGCTATTAGAGGAGTATAAATCGACGTTGTTAGGTGGGGACACTTATCTAGCAATAGTTTTCCTTCTACTATGCCTCCTCTTCTACATCCTCAAACACGTACCCTACATCACCTTCATTTTGCCTTCATCAAGGCTATTCCCCGAGAAGTATCCTAAATATAGCTAGCAAGTGTAATCCACACGTACAGAATCTGTCCAGCGATGACTGAAATCTTTATCGGCTTAAACAAAGAATAGTTTGCTTTTCGATGGGGGTTAACTTTATCCCGTATATGCTGCTGCCGTTAATTAAGTATGGATTCCGCGCCAGATTGGTACCCTTTCTTTATGCTTTCGGAAAGGATTGTTAAAAGTAAAAAAAAAAGGTAATTTCTTCCCTACAATACCAGCCTAGCTAAAGTTTACGAGTGCGCGCGTACGTAATTTATGTATTATTGTGTACTATTGTACGCGTGTATTATTTCGTGTGTGCGCGTACCTACCTTATTTCTTTGGTCGTGTCCTTCAATGTCCCTCATGTACGTTGTATTGGCGGATAAGCCGGCGAGCCAGCCATCTATGCTAACGTGTTTATAACATTTTTATATCTCTAATAGCAAACTATATATATAAATAATATAATATAATATAATATATATTATAAAACAGAGTGTTTATATTGCAGTGTATTTCTATACCATCGAGACAGGTTAGAGCGCTAGACACATAAATTAGTATAGTTTCCTCTTGTGGGGACGAGAATCCTTTACAGAAAACGGTCTCGGTTATAGCCCGCGGGGTTGTGCTTCAGGGTAGGCCACGTCAATGAACCAATGCCCAGTATATAAACAAAAAAGGCAGTGACTGCGGCCAGAACTACCAACAAATGCACGCTGCTTTCATGGCGTGTTGAAAATGAAAGCCAGGCTGCATGCACTGGGCGTGTACGTCGCTGGCATAGCATTAAATATATTTTTTCCACCGTCTTGAAAGATGATACACTTCATGGAGCAACGAGGTCTACTGTAGAACTGCGCCATACACGTGTTTTTCCCAAATAGCAACATGTGTAGGCTCCAACACTGCAGATTCGGGCTGTGTATCCGGACATGCTCTATTTTACACACTCCGACGTTTTTTACGATAGTTATGTTATGTAACTGCAAAACTCCTTTTTACTCGTAGCACGTGGTTTTTTTAGAATAAATCATTTTTAGAGCTGGATTGTCAGCACATCAAACAGCTTATTAATTATAGTTTGCTGCAGATCTATCGAACCATAATCCCGCAGATATTTCCCGCCATTTATTGATTGCCCGGTTGCAGTGTAGTTCACTCCGTAGTCTGTACGTATTTAAAACGTTGTACGCATACCCCTATTTGTTTTTTTTTTAAAAACTACACACGTTTGAAGTTGTGTTAAACCCCAATGGAATTGGCCCACAATGTGGCGGACTGCCAGTAAAAGATCGCGGGAAGGAATCCAGGTTTTCGTGTATTTTTACATTTCAAAGAATCCCTTTCTAGGTAAACATCAAGGAAATGAATATTTAGAGATAAGTGTATTTTATGAAATTTTTGGCTTTAAAAGTACCTAACGCCACGATCCCAATAGCTTGGTTGGTTGTGTGCCCCAACTTCTATACTGTCTGATATGTTTTGACTGTTGTGACATACCGATTATACTACATATCGGATTTTTGTTTTTGTACGATAGCCAGTGATATTCTTCCTCATTATACAGGTGAAGCTGCCCAGTGTTATGAGTGCCAGTACTCGAACCATCCTGGAGGGGACCTCGTCACAAAGCTACTGTCGGACACTTTCAGTAAGTGACTCGTCTTCAATATATATTAGTAGTTATATATAGCTATACAGAGCAGATCGAAGTATCCCAAATGTTAGACTGTACTGTATAGGCCGACAGTTTCCATCTAACTGTCTGTGCCAGCGTCAATTTTAAGAATGTAATGAAAATTAAAAACAAACATTAATTTTGAGCAAGAGAAGACCAGTAGGAAAGTCAAATTCGAATTCGTTTAGCGTTTCCGAAATACAGTATCAATGTGTTTTTCATGAATTTCACGACTTATTCGTAATATCGCGCAGCTAGAGCGATAGTGCTCATCTGAGGGAGAAAAGAAAGATGAGAGGGATAGGAAGATATAGATAGCGATAGCGGGAGTATTAGATAGCAATTACGAGAGATAGAGCTAGGTAGGGGGAAAGGAATCGATGGAGGGAGAGAGAGATGGAGGAGGGAGTGAGAGAGAGAGGAAACGAGAAAGAGAGAGAGGGGGAGTGAGATTGAGCGAGAGAGAGAGAGAGAGAGAGAGAGAGAGAGAGAGAGAGAGAGAGACCCGCCTTATTGAATTGGATCTTCGATTGGATATATCCTTGGCGTCTCGGGCAACCGAGCTCGATTAGGAGCGCTATTGTAATGCATTGAATATATTATGGTCAACTAGCTGCAATGCAGACGAAGCTGGTAAGAATTAATTCATGTGTAAACTTGTAAAACAATTAAGACATATGGCGCTGGTGCCTTCTTATACAGTGAAGCATTTGAGGTACGGAATGCATCTTATATAAATGATAAAACCTCATAAATCTAATATATTTGACTGTGAAATTGTAGCCTTTCACATCTACACAAGTATATATAGGCTCCACTAGTAAAAGAAGCTCAGTCCATTGTTAGCAGTAATTAACAAATCAACATTCAACCCACTCCTTCGGGGTGAAAACGTCACCACACATCTACTCTTTGCATTTTTTACAATGGGAAAATACATTGCATCAAGAGCGTATAAAGAAGGCCTTCTTTATACGCTCTTGATTGCATACATTCCACTTGGTCCATCAGTCCATTCAGACCATATCTTCCACAATTGTCGAAAATTCCACCCACTTTGCTTCAATGGCCTTTGACATGTGACCTAATATTTCCAAGATGAAGGCTTCTCTTACATATCAAAAGCAATCGTCAACCGTTCACATTTGTGCCGCAATTCTGTGATTCCTCAGTGCAGGTCCTATACCCTAAGTTAAGGGGGAGAATATTAACCCTCCGTTCACACCTCATGACCTTTAAGAGAAGTGGATTGTGCTGTTTCACTAATTGTATCAATTGTATCAGAGGGGAGAAGGTTGGGGCGGGTCTCAATGGGGTGGGGTGGGTCTCAATTGTGGTGGGGAGTGGGGTGGGGTGGGGTTGGGGCGGGTCTCAATTGTGTCTGCATGGTTGCGATATATACCGACTCACCCTTCGATGATCGTTCAGTGACTGTATCTATTCCGACCATCGGCTCGAGGACCTGCCTGTAGCCAGTAGCACAGACGGCCGCGCTGCGAACGCTGCGCAGCTTGCTCAATATAGTGCGAACCGCTCTTAACCATCACAGTCTCTTTATCTCCAATCTCTCGACAGATGGGCCGCATATTATTTCAATTTCTCCAGTGTTTAGAGACCAGGAGATTAGACATAGACAGGGGCGGATTCAGACCGTATTTGCCGTATTGGGAAATACGGTCTAGATTTCAAAGTGCCCTTCGAAATTTTGCGCTAAAAAATACAGAAAACAATTTGATGGAATTTGGCTATATTCTTTATTTGTTTTCTTTTTCTTCTGATTCATTGATAGGACTTGAAGGAAATAAAAATTTTACATGGTAACAAAACTAGCTTTGATATCTGAAAAAGAAGGGAAGTGCTTGAATCCTTCTGCATTAATTGCTGGTATGCAAAGCGCAGGCAAAATGCAGAAATAACATTCCATATGGTTTTTAGCTATTGCTGCTTGACTAAATGTGTGCTCAAATGGTGCTCATTTTTGTGCCCAGGAACCCTTGAAATTTGGAAATTTCTTGGGGGAGGCCCCCCAGACCCCCCGCCATGTGCTTCCGCGCCTAACGGCGCCCACTGTGGGGTGGTGTGCCCTTATTGGGGGATGTGCCCTTAAAATCTGGAAAAATACTGTCTAGCTTCAGCCCTGGATCCGCCTCTGCTAGACCATCCCGTCAATCCAAAACGAAACCCTCCCCCACAAGAAAACACTGCGCATGGGTGGGTGACACTTCCAGCGATTCTCGTAGTCACTACAATTTTATTCTCGAAATAATGATGGCGCATAACTTATAACACAGATCGCACCATTCCACCAATTACAACACCGCTTCCCTGCCCAGAAAATGGCTGTACTCGGTCCCCGACCTCTAATTTTTCTCCACCTAAATAAACCTACCTAAATAATTCCCCACCTAAAGCTACCTAGCTAAATAGTGGGAAGCGCATACCCTTAGCAGTCTGACTGCCGATTCCTCCTAAGAAGCTGAAGCGCATCACTAGCTTTTCCTCTGCTCGTGTGGTAGTCGTTCGAATAACCCTACCTCTTGATCTTCTCACTTGGGTATCACTCTTGGTGGTTACAGACCAATTGGTTACCATGTCTCTTTCTATAATGGTTTCCCTTCCTCGACCTGACACTGTAGTGTAACTACAACTATGCCAACTACGTGGGCGACTCCTACTTCTAGGTTTCCTTAGTCCCCATTACCCAGTGGGCACTACTGATAGTCCGATTTGACCTTGACATTGGCCATACCAGGTTCGTCCTTCCCAGGACTGAGTATATTGGGGTTTATTTTACACCTAATCTTTTGGGTCCAATAAAGCACACGATCTCACCAGACCCACTTATTATCAGGTTGTCACAGCTTGACCAGCCGACCGTGCTGGCCCCCTTTGCCCCCCCCCCCACCTGGCCTGACGTTTCAATTCTACACTACTCCCTGGCTAATACACGATGAAAAGCACATTGCATCAGCTCTTGGATTTCTGGTGAGTGAAGAAATCTTTCCACTGGGTATAGTTATCTCTCAACTTCGCTGGCTGCCTCCTCATCCTTATTCCATGCCGAAGCCCGTTTGCTACTTGCACGCTCTCTGGTTGCAATTCCTACGGTGGTGACAGAGAATCCATGGGTTGTTTATGTGCCGGTGTGCACTATTACAGCCTTTTATTGTCGGCATCATACCTGTGGCAGCCAGAATGCAGATGCTGGCTACCTCCCACTGGTTACAGTTATCCATCCTCTGCCACAGATGCGTTCCATATTGCGTTATGCTTCTGATGTATCAACTGGACCATCCATGCTGATGTAGTGATGAATATATGAATACCAATGATGTTGCCTGCCTTAATGATGGCCGTTGGATAAACCGCGTCGCTTTCTTCTTTCTTCTTGAGGTTAATGTGTTCGTACCATTCTAAAATGTATTCCGTTCACGCTGAATTATGTGTGCTCTTAATTATGTAGCTAATGTATTCTGGGTCCATCGCCGGGCGGGTCTCCGAACATTTGCATTACTAGTGTGCCAAATTCCCCATGTCTCTATCTCAACGCTAAAACGCCGTACTACACTGGGCTCGTTTTCTACCTCACTCATTGCTGGCTTGCTACCATATATCTGTGGCTGGTACTGGCAGAGGATTCTGCCTCCTGCGCTACTGGTCCTGAAAATGACTGGATTGGCTCTTCCACATACCAGCAGTTAACCTGATTAGCAGAGGCTGGTGTGCATCCTCAACTGATAGTACCAGCTTCCTGCCACTCCTAGAGTAAACGCTGACTCTAATACACATAGATGGGTTTGTATAGATGTTAAACTTCGATATCTCAATTGATTGACGTAGCCAGAAAAATTTTAATGATAATAACGGCAGTAGTCTTCTCCTCCGCACATGTGTTGGTCGTCTGCAAATCAAGCAACCTGGTCAATCGGTGCAATCGCTTAATTAGCCGTTGCTTAGCATGTGTAGCTTGCCGCTGCCTGCCATTGAGAGTGAAGCTCCCCTCTATTGAGTCAAGCAGGAGTATAGTGAACGGCATCGATGAGTGTAAAATGCCTACAGCCGTTCTTATGCGCACTGACACGTTTACTCCGCGACGTTTCCTTGGTGGCCAATTCTCCCACAGAGCCAGGGTTAATTTTGGATGTTATCACAGGAGTATGTGCGCACAAAGAAGTTCCTCCCGTTATTTCCTGGTCGTTGTGCACCTTCCTGCCGCCGCCCTCACAGCAGCCTTAGCCTCATCAGTCCCCAGACTCAACACCCTAGAGCGCAAATGGCATATGATGCATGCACCTATCTGTTTGAGTGGAAATCCGTACAAAATTGTAGAGCACAATAGGTCACAGTTGTTCCATGTCGGCACAAAAGTGACGCTCGTCGAACTGGAATTCTCAGAGCTCCTTCCGCGCACTTTTTTTTCCAGTCCCGTCATCGATACAAGTTATTTGATTTATTAAGATGTCGGCTGAGATATTAACGTCTCGTCGGCGCCAAAGTCCCGGGCGCGCGAAATGAATTACACCGCGCAACCGACTTTTCCAGCGCGGTTCACAGCATATAAACACGAACACCTGAATAGTTATTACGTTGTTGCCACATTATGGGACACAGGCACTTGAAGCGTTTCAATAAAATATAATGCTAACTAAATACGAAATTTATTTACTGCCAAAATTCTTAATGTTTCTATAGGCCTACTCTCTTTCACCTATTATCGCCGATAGTTTCCTACCATTGCATTACCGGCTGCCAATGCTCTCGCGGCGCGACTGTTGCACGCTTACAACAGTTAACGCTTACAACAACTTAAAGTAAGATATATACTCTTCTATCTATATAAACTCTTATATCTGACTCTTATATCTTACTTATATCTTACTCTATATATGAGTGTAAGCGTGCAACAGTCGCGCCGCGAGAGCAATGGCAGCCGGTAATGCAATGGTAGGAAACTATCGGCGATAATAGGTGAAAGAGAGTAGGCCTATAGAAACATTAAGAATTTTGTAGTAAATAGATTTCGTATTTAGTTAGCATTATATTTTATTGAAACGCTTCAAGTGCCTGTGTTATGGGAGAGGAGATTCCCGCGCGCGCCCGGCCACAACACGCGTACGTTTGCGCGTGCGGTCGGGGATGATTGCGCGCGCCGGAACGGCCCGCCCCCGTAGACGCGCAGACTCGCTGTTAGGGTTATATCACACCCCTCACAGCAGGCTATCCCAGAAACCACCGCACCGATGCATGTATGCATGTATGCATGACACATCTATAATATATAATTCTAATAAAGCTTAATAGCCGAATCGGGAGAGCGGCTGGCGTTACTTCTGAAGGTCGTTAGTTCGAATCTGTTTATTTATATTATTTTTTTCTATCTTTTTATTTTTCTATCTTTATCTATTTAACTATTTTTTTCCAATTAACGCAAATATTTACATGATTTATTTACAATAATTGAATTTAAATTTTTTTTTAAATAATTTAATTAAATTTAGTAATGTTATAATTAAATTTAATTAAGGTTAGGGTTAGGGTTAAGGTTAGGGAGTAGGGCGCGTAGGCTGCGGATGGTTTCCGGTGGATAGGACTTGCTGTGAGGGGTGTGACATATAACCTCGACCCAGAACCGCGAGCCGAACAACGAGCCCACGCGCACGGCCACCCACACACGCCCACGCGGCAAACTGCCTGCGCGCCCCCTTCCCACACTCAGGATACGTAGAATTTGAGCCAGAGAGCACACGTAGGAATTGAGCCAGAGGCGAGAGCGCCATCTGTCCGTGGAGTTTGCCCAACGCGGGTCGCGTGATGTGCGACGACTCACGGCAGGCGACCCAAACCCCCCCGACCAAAAAAAATATTTAGTCCCAAATAGGGGCAACACGTATAAGACATTGCTAGCTAGCGGCTCGATATTTCCCCTAACTTCGAATATACCCGTAAGACCCTGTTCTCGTAAACCAACCACTGTGGCAAAATCAGAGAACATACCTACTGATTATGAATAATAACTTTACTGAGCATGATACTGTTGATGACAATACAATTTGTATAACCGTGACAAGCTATTGCATACTGTACGTATGCCATTCTCCGGAAGTGTTACTATTATTCCCTCACGGAGGCCGCATTAATCATGTTACCAGGAAATGGTCGTTGAACACGAGCATTTAACAGCTTCCATTGAGATTTGAAGTTTATGAAATTATGACTATATAGTGATGCTGCATGAAACTAAATCACCCAGGGATGGAAGGATAAGTACTGTGGAATCTGTCAGTTTTTTTCTAAGAATCCGTACGTGAATCTCCTCGGGCTGATCGCAAACCCGCGAGAAGAATACGTAGCGACGATCCACCCTCACATTCGGCGCGCTGCTACCTAATTATAACCGTTAATTGCATAATCACCTCACTAATTTAAATGTCCGTACACTGTATTATACCTCTGTAAAGGCGTAAGGACATGAAATACCTGTAATTGTCGGAGTAGGGTTGCCGCCGCTTACGCACCGATCCCTGACCGTATCGCACTCCGCCTACCGTGCGACGACGTTATTACTATGTTTTGGCTATGCGATTGTGCCAGGGTAAGAGCCTGCGAGCACGTACACGCCAAACCCTAACTCCCACCGCTCCGGGGGCGAGGGGGAGAGTGTGATTTCTCCATGCTCCTGACCAGCAAGGTCTTGCTCTGCACGCCCCCCCCCTCCTGGCACACGCGAACGATAAAGCGCGATCCTAACCCACTGCCTCTGAATGGGCTCCTAACCGCACCCCGCATTCCGATGGTGATTAGGTAGGCGCGGCGTGGGAGCGGGGAGGCCTACGCGGCGAGTCCTGGCGGCAGTGTTCCAGGCGGGCTTGTATCTGGCCTTGCTATTGTGGAAGCAAATCGAAGCAGCCAGATACTACTTTGATCGTACGAAATGCAGGCCACACAGTCCAGGTAAGATTACAAAGTAGCACCAATGTACTCCTTATAGCCGGCCTTGGGGTGACATATGGCGTTGTGCAGAGAGTCAACGAATTTCACTTTGTCCAGCCGCAATATTATGACGCCGGGTGCTGGTAGTGGTGGTGGTTGGTGGGTGGTGGTTTGGATGTTGGGTGGTGTGTGGTGGTGGTGGTGGTGGTGGATGGGATTGGGTAAGAGGGGGGGGGTAAGTGGGTTGAGGTGGTGGTAGTGAGTGGGTGGGTTGTATAGGGGGGGGTCCTTAAGAATCGCCTCGGCCAAGCTATACTGTAAATCCACTATATAGAAATACAGAGCCGCAGAGCGTCTGGGCTCATCTGAGTCTGTTACTAACGGTTATAAACCTAACATTTAAGTCGTGCGTAGTGTACACCTTTGTAGGCGCAGATATGCAGCATGAACGCAGTATGCTGTACACATCATTCAGCAACCTTCTGCATATTGATATACCTCCAAATTCCCGATTTGGTTGATATAAATCGCGTGCACTGAAACTCCTGTTTTAAATTTGGTGCATCTGTGACTGCTATTTTCTTACCTAACTCTAGTTTTATTTTTTTTAAATTGATAGTTAAATGGATAAAAGATAGAAAATACACATGAAAACAGGTAAACTATATACAAACAATCTGGGATGGTATTCGATGCCACAGGACCCTTGAAGCCGTAATCCTGTGCTGTACTCCGTTGGCCTATCCAGAACATCATGGTCCTTCACTAGATGTATGGGATGTGGGCCATGAATATGAGAACGCGATGACTCATTGAGGGCAGATTCAGACCGATCCATGTTTAACCTCCTCTTGAGCGGTCAATAAGGTTATCAACACCTTACTCGTCGCAACGTCAGTGGAAACACATTTTATGGTCCTTTCAAAGGCACAAGATCTCAACCGCTCGACGTACGGCTTGATAATTGTCGCTCGGGGCGGGGGGGGGGGTCGCGAAAAAAACGCGGGCTGGCGAAATTTTGCGGTCAAGGGTGCAAAGCTAAGTGTGTTCAATGGCAGCGGGACATATTCCCCCCCTTAACTTAAGGTACGGGGAAAATACGGATTTGCGGGCACAAATCTCAACGGCGTTAACCTACGCTCTATATTGCGATGTATAGTGTGATGGGGAGGAAACCAATCACCAGCGCGAAAATGTGGAGGTCACAGGTCTAAAGGGCAAGTGGGGGGTGGGAAAGGTCGATACTATCAAGACACTTTCTGAGAAATGGTCTAAGGACCGAGTGCAAAACATTATTGTTTCAGCGCTGACTACTGTTATTTATTCACTTTATTGAAAGGACCATGAAATCTACTTTCCGCTGACGTGCGAAGAGTAATTGTCTGATAACCCTTTGACCCCCAAGAGGAGGGTTAAACATGAATTTGTTGACTGTTAACAAAGGACTGAACTGCTTTTCCTATTAGAGCCCGACCCCCACCCTCCCCCACCACCACCACTACGCTCGCGCTCGACGCATATCCATGATAACATGTTAATATAGCGAAGTCATTAAAGTTACACAGCTGTATCTTTATTACTGTACTACCAGTAGGTATAGCAAAGCCTATCATCGATTTTAAATCTGTATTAGTAGTATCAGGAGTAAGATAATATAGAATATATCTATATTCTATATTATCTTACTCCTGGTAGTATCCTATAAATATATTATGCTCTGAGCGCGAACGCGGTGGCAGGAGGGCGCACTTGATTCGGTTGCCAGTGAGTTTATCAGAAGAATACCTGGCTACAGTACACGTCAGTTGAGCGCTGTCGCTCTGCGGCACTTGTTGTAACTTGTTCCCGTAGTTTATTTTTGGGTTATATACAATTATTTCCTAAGCTTATTTTTTTATTATGCTCCAAAATTGAAGGGCAGCTGCCTTCTTGCCCCCCCCCCCAGAGGCTACAGCCCTGAAGAATTATGAGAGTAATTTATTCCATTTCTCAAGTCAACAAAATTCACACAGGAACATCGGCACCCGTGTACGAAGGTAATGAAATCCACACAGATAATAATGGTTACTTTATTGGCGCTACGCAAAATACAGCGGATATTTGTTATGACAATAAATGGGGACAAAAATAACAGAATTTGTTTAGACCGATGTCATTTCAGTGGTTATAAAAATGTACCATTATCTTAATCATTACCTTTACAATAATGTGGTTTTAACATTGGCCGGATGCAATATGATCTTGGAAATCAGAGAGCATGAGAAAAAATAAAATTAATGTTGAAGCCACTGATTCCATCTTAGGCACGAAGTCACATGAATGTTAACGTTGCAGTTCCACAATTTTCAAGAAAGGTTGGAATTTGAAATCGAATGTGGTTTTAAGTTTTAATTTTAAAATTAAGTCCAGTGTTTGAATTTAAATTTTGACATTGAATTTAGAATTGATTTTGGGTCTTCAAATTAATTGTAAATTTTGCGTTTTATAGTGAATTTTGAAATTAATTCTGAATTTTTAAATTGAATTCGAATTTTGAAATAAATTTAGCAAATTACTTAGGTGGCGTGCATATATGTTATTGTCGAGCGATAATGATTCAGAACACGTGCGTCACTTGATTTAGTCAAGGTGCGCATTAGAGAAAGGGTATTGGCTGCATTGTCTCATATATTGGCTGCCGTGGGATGGTATAACATTAACGTCTAATTCACTATGCCCGTTACTGCGACACAGCGTAACGAGGTGGCTGATCGGATTGAACTTTTCTACAAGGATGCGTGAATTGTGCTAGTTATGCAAGGACTTTGTCCGTATCAATATGATGAAGGTATTTTACATCCAGCTACGTTTAAACGAGAAATGTTCATTTGGAAGAAAGACATGAATAACATTGTCTCTTAAAACGAATGCAATCATTTCCAATTTGCATTTGGCTAAACTGTTGTTTCACTATCTATCTCCACAGACAACCTAGGCTTGAACCTAAATCTGGATAATTCACCATCATCTCCACAATGTGCCGACACAACGACCCTGATGCCGAGTGACAAAACAAAACTCGTTGACTGCAAAGGTTCCTGTTACAAATTTAAATTCAGCGAGAATGGTAAGTCATCTACACGACACAAGGCTAGAACGGAATAAAATGTTCGGATAGATTATTTAATAATTATGTGCATTGCGATATTGTGGCAGTCTTGGACGTAAAAATCTGTATAAGGCATATGCATTGAAATTTGATTAGTTTTCTTTTGTAACATTCATTGATACTCATACCCAAATGCGACATCCCCTTTTCTATTATAGACTCAACATGGGTAGCCAGGGGTTGTTTCCAGATGCCGGTAGAAGAAAAGTGTGAAAAACAAAAGCAGGATAATGGAAACGTGTGGACGTGCGTATGTTCTGGTGATCACTGTAATGGAGCAATCACACATGGCTTCACCCTAGCCGCTCTTCTGCTGACCTTGTTCAGCACAGCTATGCTACTGTAAATTTTTATGTGAGTGTGAGATGTTGTCTTATCGATTTTCGGTGGTAGCCCATTAATAAATATTCTTAATAAATTAATTAACCGTTCCATATGTCAATTATTTACTGATAAGAGGAATAAACGCTTACCATTACATGGTATTAAACGTTGTGTGGTTATTAATTATATGAATTTCGTAAAAAATTGATACGTATCATTTGTTCCTTACGCATAATCCTCAAATATCGGTTTATTGAAAAGATAACACATTTTAGGGTGGCAGTTGTGTACGCTAGATGCATGAATTAATGCACGAGCAATTATTAGCTTTAGTTAGTTATACATAAGGAATTGGAGAGGATATTAGTGAATATTTAATGTTTTGCCTATTTAGAGTGTTAATATCACTAGATTCTTGCATTACAGTATTGAACCTTTCCTAAAGTAATCCAGAACGTCAATGTAATTAATGTTTAAGACCTTAATTTACTCGTGCGTTACAATGAAATACTGTGATGCTGTGAATAGAAAATTTTTAGATTAAAATATCTGAACAGACAAACAATTTCTCGATTTTGATATAAAATTTATTGGCTAGGAAGGCGGTTAGTTTTTCTCTATAAATACTAATATTAGTGGTATGTATGGATAACTTTTATTATATATCATCATTCGTTTGACCTGTGTTTTTGATAGAACATTTATTAAGGAAAAGTTATTGTTCTTCGAAATAAACAATCAAATGATTCATACTCATTCTACTATATCTTTTATGTAATAAATTCTTCAAAAATGACGAGGTCGGGTTAGTTTCGTAGCAATTTAATTTAAAAATGAGATAGAGGGTATAATACAATAATGTAACAATAAAAGATAAACGCGAATATAAAAGCTAAATATCTTTAACGTTATGCGTGACAAAATGCGAATCAATTAAAGTTGTTTATTAGGGTAACACACACCTTCAGTGCTAACTATGCCATTAAGTGATAGGATTATATTTATGTAACATCTAACTTCTAACGATTTTGAAAACCTGTATCACATATTTGCCAGAAGAAATAGATAAAGAAATAGATAAGCGATTAAAATAGTAAACCACATCCACAGCCTATCGTATATAGCATTAATATAGTTTGTTTATGTTACCACAGAAAATTGTCTCCGCAGAAATAATCGCTAGTAGCCATTTGCAAAATTACACATTCTCACGGAAACTTCACTGAAATTTCAAATGATATAAAAACAAACGAAAATCATCTGCACTATCAGCGCCAAGACGCAGTCCTGTTAAGTAGCCCATTGCAATTGCAATTACTGCGAAATACGGAATCATTTGCGAGACGTTGTGACGTGTTGCGTCTTCCATATACCTTCGCGTTTTCTTGCGGATTAAGTTCTACTGCTTCGTCTAAAAATGTTTGTGCTTGCTCGATTTTATCGTCTGTTTACCATTGCCATTTGGTTTTTGACGTGGAAGTCGAGAGGCATGACGATTTTTCATTCTTGTAACTTTACGCTGTTTCTGTCAGCGATTTACGCGAAAAAGTTGGAATTTAAATGTTGAAATGTAGAATGTAGATGTTAAATGCTAAAAGTGAAATTGAATGAATGTTAAGACAAGAATGAATGTTGATGAAGAACAAAAATAAATATCAAATACGCGACAGAACAATGGCACTCCACGACCTGTTATCACCAAAGACGACAGTCAGTGAATATTAAATGGGCGAACAATTTTGTTCAACATTATTATTATAGTGTGATTATATATGAATAAGTAGCCCGGCTAACGGTGCAGCATTTCGTTTGTAGGGTGTCGCCATCGTATCTATAGTGGGATATGTGATTAGAAAATTGCCCACTTTACGAAATTGCGTTCGCTTGCACACGCACGCACGCACGCACACACACACCAACCCACCCACAACACACACACACACAACACACACACACACACACACACACACAACACACACACACACACAACACACGCACACACACACACACACACACACACACACACACACACACAACACACACACACACACACATGCACACACACACTGACATGCACACACACACACACACACACACACACACACACACACACACACACACACACACACACACACACACACACACACACACACACACACACACACACACACACACATACACAAACAAACAAACAAACATACACACACATACGTACGCACGCACGCGCACACACACACACACACACACGCACACACGCACGCATACGCACGCACGCATACGCACGCACGCACGCACGCATACGCACGCACGCACCCATACGCACGCACGCACACACACACACACAACACACACACACACACACACACACACACACACACACAAATATATATAATATATAAATGCTCAAAAGAGGTAGACACGCCTATACATATATGATATCGCTAAATGAGCGTGCAAATACGTGCGTGATGCAGATGTATAATCGCTACTAACACTACTGTACCTATCGACATTTCTGTCAGCAGGAAATTAAAATGCGGCGATGTGTGTCGTTCGCGCGTGGTTGTATTAGTGGATGGCAGAGGTGATGCTCTGTAGCCGTTGTAGCTGGCGGTTATGGTTAATTGGTCATATGTCGTATTCTTAATTTTAACTTGGTTAATTTATCCCTGTTAAATTATCCCCGATCGAACAAATTTGCATTTCATTTCGCATTAGATATTGGTTATAATTTCTAGGCCCTACCACTTTATCTAGCCATGCAGCCAGGAGCCGTGTTACATCATATACCCAGTATTACCAAGCATACCCAATATTATTTGATACCAAGCCAATATTAAGCCGTCCTGTATAATTTATCCACAGGGATCGAAGTTCACATTTCTAACACGGAATGATTAATTATGATTAAGACGACCATCCATAGACGTAGGTATATGACTCGGCCCGTAGACACTTAGTTGCCCGTATCTGAGGTGCGTGCGTACGTGCGCGTCGTTCCGCACCTTTCCTTATGCTTATGCTCCATGCTCCCTCTTCTCTAGCTCCTGGCTATCCTCCTCTAGCCCTCCTTCTGGTCCTCCTTCCGTTAGCGCTCTCTCGCTCTCTGTGCTCTCTCTATAGTTTACTAAGTGCAACATGCTGCAACGCAGGCGCTGACACAAAAAAGGTGTGTCACATATGGCCTTACATCAGATATAGTAATAAGAGAGAAAAAAGGGAGAAATAGAGCCAGGCCAGCGAGTGGGGTCTGTGTCCACTGGATATTGTCTAGTGAATGCTTGACGCGCAACCATGCACATTGAAATTAAGAAATATTTCTACTGAATGAGAAAAGGCATAGCTTTCGAATGGTACAATGCATTCTGAGATCGTAGCATCTCAACTGAATCTCTGAACTCAGTGAGTAGGACCTGTGAACTGGTCGTGGTTGTGCTCTGTTTTAGTATTGGTTTCGGTTTCACAACACCAGCAGCTGATGAGGTGAGGGAGATAAATACTCATCGATTTTGTGTGTGTGTGGCAGCACTGTACAGTGAGTGCTGACATTGTCTGGAATTTCACGAATTGACGGATCTTTTTCGTCTAGGAACACTCCCCGGGTATAGGAAATCACCCTCTAAAAATTGCATCCAGATCGCTTGGGCGGTTTGGCCGGCCATAGGGTACGATACATACATACATACGAACTCAAATATAGATTAGATAGAAGAGAGAAAAAAGGGGGAAATAGAGTCGTTCATGCGTACTGTATGAAATCTAGCTTGCGCGCGAGACTTTTCACAACCATTATGGTATTAACGTGAATAAAATACTGCGTTATTAGTACGGCGTGGTTGGGAGATGTGCTATAAATGCCTATATACGCGAACTAATAGGTATATGTGACGGGTTCGCGCATGCAGCTTCGACCACAGGCACTTGAAGCATATCAACTGTAAGCGCACGGCGCCGCCATTGCGCGTACACTAATACATAGATATAAGAGCCCATATATGAGCCCATAGAGCTCATATATCTATGTATTAGTGTACGCGCAATGGCGGCGCCGTGCGCTTACAGTTGATATGCTTCAAGTGCCTGTGGCTTCGACGATCTGTGTGCTGCAGTGACGCAGCTAATCTGTGACTGGATGAGTCAGTGAGTCACTCGCTCCTGCTGTCGCGCAATGTTTGCACCGTTTATTGCTGACAGTTATACCCTCTAATTCCACCTATTCTACTTATAGGTTCAGGTGGACCGCGGGCTGGCGGGAAAACGTAGTATATAATAACGTATATAACGTAATATTGGGTAATCATAACTTGCCACTTATTTGGCAAATTGATTTCTCCTCCAAGGATAGAAATAGAGACATTCATCGGTTCAGACATTTCTTGAACAAGCTGTTGTAATTTCGTCTATTACTTTTCCCAGTTCAGTGTGATACGTCGAGAGATGCCCGACTGTATGTAGGCACGTGATCGTAGGTTAGATATTGTTTATTCTTCTTGCGTTGTGTTACTAACTGTTCTACTCGTTTCGTGTTTGCGGTGAAGCTTGAAGGAGATGTCAGGTAATGCTCTGTGTTTGATGCAGCGTCGTGGCGGAGGTAACATCAATGATCAAACACAACTCGATGAGTGAAGTTTTCCACGCATAGTAATTTTATTGTCAGCCACAGTACAATCGTGACCAAGAGTCCAGATAAGTGTGTTACCAATGCATATATTTCTTCCCGTCTGTCCGTCCGTCAGTCTCTGAGTCCGTCAGTCAGTCTTTCAGTCCGTCTGTCTTTCCTTTCAACCTCGTCGGTATGCGTGCGTACACAGCGAGAGAACGACACAACCAACGACCAACCCTTTCTTCTTCCGAGTTGTGTCGTATATATCAGGAGTAGATAATAGGGATAATAGAGATAATAGGGATGATAGTCCCTATTATCTACTCCTGGTATATATACAACTGCTGGGTGACGTCATCTTATTTCCTGCATGTGCAAGACCATTCAGTCTGCACGTGCTTAGGCTATCACCAAGGTGTCGGGTTAACCGTATAATATTGAAATGGACTTTACCAAATCACGTTCTACTCACGTGTAGATTTCACATGCGCACTTCCTGTATTCTAAGAGCTTCCACCCCGGTGTTCTTCCCAACAAACATCTGAAGCGTTATCCGGGGTGTTGGCTCATTATACTTTACCATTTTAGTTTTCTGTAATTCTGTAATTACCTACTCTACATATCGACTCAGCTCTGTTACACTGTCTGTCACATGTTTGTCCGCCGTTATGCAGAAGTAAGATCAGTATTAACTTCGGCAAGAAACGCACCACAGTCAACATCATTGTACATTGACATTGTACTAATGGCATTTGTATCAGTGTATTTCAACACCACATTTTCACCTGCATATTTCTTAGTATATTATAGCAATCGACGAAAGTATGTGCCAATCGTATCTCTATTCTCTCTGTAACACTTTCTCTTTATATGCTACCTTATCAGGTTTAAGTAAACACACATCATTAACTGGCTAAATAGATATTACATTAATTTAACGCTATATCGGTGACCACACCTTGAACTTTATATAATCATTATCAAGCTGCCCACCCAAAGGCCGCGAGGCGTCTTTTAAACGGGTTTTCAAATTAATGTGTTCGTTGTTTGTCATCCTGCCAGAGGCGAATTCCGAGGTGATTCCGAGCCGTCAGGTTGATTCCGAGCCGTCAGGTGATTTCGAGCCGGGAGGTTCAAGGAGGTGATTCCGAGGCGTCAGAGCCGTATATAATTATAGAGACGACTCATTACGGAGATTGTACTCATCTGACAAATTGATGTGCCGGTTGTTAGTAAAAATATGGTCTTATGTCTAGACAGGCTAACGCGCATACTACGGACGTAATGCAGCATGTTTTATGTATTGGATCGACCTTGTATACCCCGTATACCTGTAGCCTATAACGTACATGTAACGTACTATAACTGTGTAACTATAACGTGTACTATAACTGTACCTGTAACGTTCAGCATTGCGAGTTTCGCGCTATATGCCCGCCGGGAATTCTAGAGAGACGACGGGGAGCGGGCAGGCTCACGCATAGGAAAGGACGCGTGATATGTTATATTACTCAAGCTAGCAATTCAATTCAACTCAAGCTACGGTATTTGCTGTTCGAGTCTTAGCTCTGCCAATGCTGCTGTGCCATCGAGCCAGGCACATTGATTCGATCAGGAGTCTATCAATAGTTTATTGATAGACTCCTGATTCGATGTCTCGGAGAGGGAAGATACTATCAGTCACAGGACAAGGCATATCTAGCACGTTCAACCTGCTATACCAGGGTTACGGACACCCATCGATAGGTATTTGACATACCAAACAACTCATTTGCGTGTGATTTTACGATGCCTTTAATGATGTGATGATAATGATGACATCATATATGATGACATCATTATATGATGATAATGATGACATGATAATGATGTGCCTTTAAATGTGTAATTTCACCAAGATTTTAGTTTAGCTTAATAATAATCCTGCTTCATGATGCAATATTGGGAAACATTAAGATAAACATTCTTTATTTTTATCACTGGGCGCTTTGTAATTAAAACAGAGGAATATTGGGATGCAGGTTTTTTTCATTAAAATGATAGCGCGTATAGTTTCAATAAAATATCTTTGTTTTGGTACTGCTGAGGGGTATACGCGAACATAGAGCTTATACCCGATGACACAGTATAGGGTGTTGTGTATATACATCTGAGAAGATTGGGTGCCTAAGAATGAGCCGAAACACATTAGCTCTTTATATAAAGATGAACATGGACGGAGAGGCTGCATGGGCGTGAGAAACCCACAAAAAAATCTCCTCGTTTATCTCCACTGCCCGTAGTATTGTTGACAAATCTACGATCTAGAGGAGCGGTAATCTCCACGCTGATTGAGAGCATTCGCTACTCCATCCGCGAAAACCGGATGCATCATTTCCTGGGTGCAAATCCGAGAACTACGCCTGCAGAACCTATTCACAGTAAACGCGTGCACAGTATAAATACGGCCATCAATCGGATGTGTGACTCCCTGTGATAAACTCCACAGAGTAGACCCATTTTGTATTTAAACGTTAATGTTTACATATCAATAGGCGTCAACGAACACTGCTGTTGATTTTGGTTCGCGTGCAAGATGATGAGCGCAAAACAAGCGAAGATTGATGCCTACAAGGCAGAGATCGAGCAACTAAGAAGAGAGACACACACTCACCGTACGCTTGTGTCTGTGACAGTAGCCGGGTATGTATAGTTCTAGTGATATGTGCAGGAGTAAGATAATATAGGATCTATAGGATATATCCTATATTATCTTACTCCTGATATGTGTACAAGCGGGTATCGTGGTATTTTGTCATATGTCCTTTAGAGGATGACCACCGAGGCACCGACGCGAGACATAAGTCGCGTTCACACGGTCATGGTTTGGCTCGAGCCAAATGGGCTAGATTTGGCTCGGGCCGGTTTGAGTCGGAGCGTTCACACGTACGCAAGTGAATACTGTCTGTCAAATTCAAATTCAAATTCAAATAAATTTTATTGCACAAATATCTCACAGATACTTTGGCAGTATGTCGCGAGATGGCGTTGTTTACGATTCAGTGTTTACTTACGTTCCGAATTTAATTATCAATCTTGAAAACGTGCATCCTGATCAAATTTTTCGAATTTTTATACTGTTTTGGACTTTATTTCGTCGAAGGCATCTACCGCTCAACCGATTCTACCGCTCTACCACTCGCCGAAAACTGGTGCTAAAATTTGGCTCGGGCCTGGTCCGACGTTTTCGATGGGACCAAATCTGGCACGGGCCTAATTAGGCTCGGGCCTAAAACGTCCGTGTGAACGCGCCTTATAAGGCCTGTCGTCTAAAATCCCTCGCTGTAAGTTAGGAGTGCTGTATCCCACGACTTAAACAGCTTGATATTTGCAGCATCAGATAGCACCTTTGTATAAATTTTGAAATGATGGAATTAATTAAGCTACACAGTGTTTAATCAAATTATAGTGGCGAAGACTCACAACGATGATACAGAAAGTAACGCCGATACGAAAAAAATTACCGCAGTGTAGTCGATTTCTAAGAAATACACTGGAAATGGAAAACCAATGTTAAGTACATCTAATGTGTAAATTTGGAAGGAATGAATAGACATTTTTGGCACGGTGTACGTATAACAAACCTCGGACCTCTAAACCTCAAACCGGTCACCTGTCCAAGGATCGATACCAGAAAACATGTGAAAAAACGCGAAGCAGTCATTTGAAGCCCTTTAAATCTTCAATTTACTTATCCTCCTACAATTTTAGTATTCATTAGAGGCCAGGAATCGTCTGAAGCACTAAAATGCGCCACTGGACCAACACACACACACACAACTGGTGGATTTTGACCGCCCTCTTGGTCTATTCCCGAATCCGCCAATGAAACGTTGGTAGTACAATTTGTCTGGGGTATACCCAGCTTGTATGCGCCTAGCTTGCACACATGCACATACAACGTACACGCATTGCGCATGCGCATACCAATGCTTACTTTGATGAGGGTCGCTCGCTCTAACGATTTCGTGATAAGGAACACTGATCATGGAGGTAGAATAATCCACTCAATTAATTATCTAGTTTCTAGTTCTAATTAAGATGGTTTAGGTAACTTTTCTCTACTGAAGATGTCCTGTGTTTTAATCCATGCAGCTTGCAGCAGCACTGCGAGACGCACGCATCTGAGGACTGGCTTCTTGGGAATGGAAACCCTCACGACAACCCATTCAAGCCTCTGAGGCCCAGTATACTTGTGTCGCCGCCATGCACCGTAATCTGACGACCGTTCCTGACGTTACCATCGGTACATTTGATTCATGTAAAACACCACACACACGCACGAACTGCACAGCATCGCACGCACGCACGCATGGACACACTACACACAACACATCACAACACACGCATGCACACCACACAACACACAATACACATCAGTCACACCACACACACACACGCGCGCGCAACACACACACCACACAACACACACCACACACCACACACCACACCACACGCACACACACACCCACAGCACCACACACACACACACACACACACACACACACACACACCACACACACACTACACACCACACACAACACACACACAACAGCACACACCACACACACACTCACACATATATATATAATTATATATACTATATAATAAGTATATATATATATATGTATATTTCAGAAGTCAGATAATAACATGATGAGTGTTATTATCTAACTCTTGCCATACTATTGGATTATAAAAACTGCCAACACGACCGACAAGTAATAAGCTAAGATTTTGCATTCAAATTCGTCGCGGTTTTAATGAATTTTCTTGCGAGTAATATTACATTCATAATACGCCAGGTATGCACGCTTCATCTATTTGTAGCGCCAACGATCAAAACTGACAATCGCATACTTTCGTGACGTTCAACGTTGGCAGCCGCTATTCTTATCGAGGAGGCACACTCTTCAACGA
>NW_014577150.1:297555-304336 GCF_000485595.1 Priapulus caudatus
CAGCAATTTAACCATAAAAAGTGAACAGAATCACTTACATTTTGTGAAAAAGTGGAAATGTTTTTTTTTTACTTTTACTATTTACAGTGACGTAATCACTTTAACTATCCGCTGCAATTTACTGCTATCACGACTTTCTTCGTCACAATTTTCTTCGTCTGCGACAGACCGGCATCGTAACCATGGCGCCCCGAGATGGTGGGAAGCACGCATCCTACATCTATATATATATATATATATTCAAGAGTAGATAATAACAGTGATGAGTGTTATTATCTACTCTTGATATATTGGATTATAAAACTGCAACACACCGACAAGTGATAGTAAGATTTGCATCAAATTCGTCGCGTTTTTAATGAATTTTCTGCGAGTATATTACATTATAATAGCCAGTATGCACTTCATCTATTTGTAGCGCAAATCAAACTGGACAATCGCATACTCGTGACGTTCAAGTGGACCGCTATCTATCGAGAGCACACTCTTCAACGACAATTACCTACAGAGCAGCAAACGCCAATCAGGAATGGAGCCAGTTGGTGCAAAAACCATTGCAGCTGCTGCCACCTTTTACCAGTTAAATTTACAAATGATATGCCGCTCTGACAAAATAAAATCGCACACGCGAGTCTTACTTATTACTGGGGCACGTTTAAATATTCCTTACATTGAGACACAGAGCGCGGTTACATACTTACGCTATGTAAATAAAGAGATGGAGCGTCGTAACTTGACAGCGTGGCAATCATAACCACAGGCTGTTGCCAGCTATATATGTACGCCTCTGCATAGATGAATCATTCCCCTAACTGCATAACGCGAGCCGAACGAACAAAGCTGTTTACTGCCAACGCCTTGCACGCATGGCTCGCGTTATCCGTGGGTAACCGGTCTCATCCTCAAACCTAGTCGTCAAGTTTTAGTAACTCAACGTAAGCGTCCGTTTGCATTTAGCAGATATTCGTGGCTGTCCGTGCGGATGAGTTGTATATATGATGAGTGGATAAGTACGTATAACTATATATAAAAGCGGTCGCAACACGATCGCTCAAATTGTTCAGAACTACAGGAGCAGATGGTAGAAAATTGAATAAAATATATATAATTATGTGCACGAATCGATTTGCGAAACACAACACGTCATTTATTCGTGACAAGTATTAACAATTTTTATAAGCCGAATTCGTTATAGATACTGCATGAAAAACATTCCTAATATTCTGAATAGTTTACGCGATCAGCTTTCATACCTAACTCAACGAATATTCTGACCACCGGAATATTCTATAAACAAGGTTTTTTAGCGAAAGTTCTATAGCACTAGTAAATGTATGCGAATATATACGACTGTGTATACACGCACATACACCTATCTAATACAGAACCTGGTATAACCCCATATAAAACGTTATGTCGCAAGTGCATAGTTTACCACGTATTTACAAAATTTCAGTGGTTACTAATTAACCAATAATCAATGAGAACTTGAGTGACTGTCACAATATAGTTGGTATGACTATTACTACTACTAATAATAACTAATCATAATAAGTAATCACAGCCCGTTATTAGTGATCACGTTACGATTATCCACATTATTATAAGAACACACCCAGCAAGATACATACATTCATCTAGATAAGTGTTAAAAGGCAATAAGCTACTGTACCGTTTGTCGTTCGTCTCATTACACTAGCTGAGACAAATGAACCATTACAAGAGTATCCGGTGACGATGTGTCTGTCTGACGTGGCGCGCCTGGATCGCCTCTACCTCTCTCGCTCATGCGCTCTCTCCACGTTTATTTGATAGACGCGCAACGCACTACTTATATTGTAGCTAGTTATCAGTAAAAGTCAACAAGCACGCGTGGACGGGCCCATGATGGTTAATGTACCACATAGTTCCCACAGGCTTCGCACCTGTCGTTCACATATGATAGTAAGATGCAAAATAACGATACGAGTGTTTATCGGCTCAACCGCCTATCTCTACTCGCATGCAAGACGTCAACGCAATCGACACGACCACTTCACACGAAGTGCGCGCGATTTTTATCTGCATTAGCGAAGCGGTAACGGATAACGAAGGCATCCCTCACGTCTGCTGTGCCGATAGCGGGGCTCGCGTGTTCAGTTCGCGCGTCTAAGAAAGAATCATACGCTGAACATGCCCCCCTTGTTAATATTGATTGACTCGGAAAAAATGTAGACAGCTGCTATATACGTAAGTTGCTAGCCAAATTACCCACTGGTCATGCAACTACTAGGCCTACCTCCATGGTTACCGGGTTACTAAGTAGTGTTATGAAATGATCTTTTTTTCGAGGATGTATATTGTAAATTGTAAATAAGGCTTAGGTTGGTTGCCGCAATTAGCTCACTAATTGGTTTGAATCACATTAAACACCATTATCTACACAGACATCTGTATCCTATATACATGCGAACATCTATGACTAACCACGCACCGCACCGGCGCGATATGAATTCTGAAATCATGCTAAACACCAACGCTACGGTGAGCGCGTGAATGCTGAGAAGGTAGAAGTGGGATAATGTAAAGAGCGTATAAAGAAGGAGAACGTACAATGTTGAAATGGTGAAACCATGTTACAGTATTAGTCGAATTCAGAAACATTTATTGATCATGCAGCTGTCCTACTTTGTATAAAACAAACCGCTTGTCCTTACGATGCTCCTACGCTGAAATAATGAGCGGTGAAAATCTGGTATTTTCGCCGAAAACCGACTCGAGATCAGTGTTTACTGCGACTGTCTCTCGCTTTGTGGCCAGTGTATTGCTTCCGGTCGCCGCTGCATGTGTAGCGCCATGGTAGCGCTGACTCACGTCAGATTCATCTTCTCACGAGATTACTATACATCAGGCTATACATCCAGCGTGGGGTGGGCACAGGTGGCCATCACTATGAAAATCAATAACCGACGTCATTCATTCCATTTGTCAATCATTGATGGAAACACGCGAGGTTTGCCGAAGTTATCTCAAAGCGAGAGATAAGGTTACGCTTCGTTTACCCTGTTTATTTTGTAACCATGGCATATAGTGGCGCTCATAGGGTCTATGTCCCCCAGGGTACTGCCGGAACGTACCCTGGGTACGGTCCGGTATATCGGAACATACCCTGGTCACTATTTGATATGGCAGGGGCGTGTACAGGGGGGGGGGTCCAGAGAGTCCGGACCCCCCCTGCTCGCGCAGAAAACGCATCTGAGGGAGTCTAATTTCAAAAAAATTCTGGCCGAGGGCCCCCCAGACAAACCCTTCGGTGTCGCGTTTTGGTTACGTAGACCCCCCTGCTACAAGCCTGGGGGTTAGATTCATCAAGTGCGTACGCCAAATAGTTTGGTAAATCTTTGTGTTTACGCAATCGCGTTGTGTTTAGTTTGGATTTCATCAACACAGCTATTAGTAATTTTGCGTACAGCATTTCGGCTACGCAGAGCGAGCGCAGTTTTTGGTGCGATTCCATCAGGCTAATATTACGTAAACTTTGCGGAACTTTATACAGAGCTGACGAGGTGCCGTAAACACTGAAATTTCCGGCAGTTTCAGCATGACCGGAATACATTATTTTATTGAGAAAACACTATAAAATTTACTACGTAAATATAAATATAATAAAATACTTTACCACTTACTACACAGACGGCGGAGACCTTTGCGATTTTTTGTTGCTTGGCATTGGTTTTTCGTTATAAGCGAGTTTAGTTAGAGTGTACGTGCACACGAACACGCAGTGTACGTGCAACGCACGCACGCACACGTGCAAGCACGACACGCAGTGTACGTGCAACAGCGCACGCACGCCGTGTTACGTACACACGCACACACGCACGTGTACGTGCACACGCACGACGGCACGCGTGTACGTGACTGACGGCACGGTGTACGTGCACACGCACGAGACGAACGTGACACGTAATCACGCAAGCACGTGGACGTGCACACGCACGCGAGCCATGTAAGTACACACGCACCAGCACGTGTACGTGCACACGGACGTAGTGTAACTGCACAGCACGCACGTACGCGTGTACGTGCAACACGGCACGCACGGCGGCGCCCGTGTAGCTACAAACGCACGCACGCCACCACAAGTGTCGTGCACAGCACGCCGCAGTTTAAGTGACACACGACGCCCGACACGTGAACATGCACGACCGAACGCGCACGTGTACTGTTACACACCACGTGTACGTGCACACGCACGCAGCATGCCCGTGTACGTACAGCACGCCGCAAGCATGGCACGGTGACACGCACGCACCACGCACGCACGCCGTTGTACGTGCACATCACGCACGCACACGTTGCACATGACGCCGCACGCAAGCCACGCACGCACCACGTGTAGTGACACGCACGCATGCCGTTACGTGTATTGTTCATGAGTGTTTGACGATCATACAAACGAAATGTGGACACTAACAGTCCCCAGCACTATGTTGACAGGGCTAGATGAAGCATTGGTTTAAAGTACAGAAAGCGTCAAGTTGGTTCTATCGTATGTGTCGCCAGTGTGATTGGTTTATGCTATGCACGTCTCAAAGCCAGAAGCACGATGGCGTAGTGGATTTACATGCGATTCATCAAAAATTTGCGTAAGCAGGGGCTACGGCTGCGATTGGATGATCGACCTACGAGCTTTGCGTACGTACTTCGTAGAAACTCGGTGTACGCAATACACTTTACGCAACGTTGATGAATCCGGCCCCTGTACACCAGGGGCGGATCCAGAGGGGGGGTCGAGAGGGTCCGGACCCCCCCTTTTTACCACAAAAAAGGAAAAAAAGGAACATACACACACATACACACACGCACACACACACTTATGTACGACAATTTATGTACGATGACTTATGACAATACAAGTACATCATCCAATATGGGCAACTTTCGAGCAATTCTTGAAATGATAGCCAGGCTCGATGACATACTTAGAGAACACCTTGACACCAGAATAAGAAATGCTCAGTATACATTAAAGGCAATTCAGAACGAAGTGATCGATTGATGTAGTGGCGGAATACATTCGCAATACAAACACACGAAGTCTTAATGATGAGAATGCCTTCTTTTCCATCATAGCAGACGAGGTAACAGATCCCCATGGAAATCAAGAAATTCTGTCTGTGTGCCTGAGGATGCTGTCTGACTGTAAAGTGAACGAGTTCTTTTTTGACTTTGTGTATCTTGAAAGAGCAACAGGTGAAGCAATAGCTGATGCTATTATCAAGAGTCTGAAAGATCACGGCATTGACATCAGTAAAGCTAGAGGCCAGAGCTATGATGGTGCTTAATGCATGTCCTCTGAAAGGGTTAGCGTTCAGGTGCGGATAAGAGAAGTATCCCCACGGGCCTTATATGTACACTGTAACAGCCATGTTCCCAACTTGAGCATTGCCAGCGCCTGCAAACTACCTAATATCCGGAACATGATTGACACGCTGAATGCTGTGTTCCTGTTCTTTGACCTGTCTCCAAAACGACAACGTTTTCTGGAAAGAATTATAGGGCAGTTGGCGCCAGATCTCAAGAAGAAGACGCGTGTTGCATTGTGCAAGACCAGATGGGTAGAGAGGCACACATGCTATGACGTATTTTACGACATGTATGAGCTCATCTGTGAGTGCTTTGCAGCTATAGTGGACCCAGCCAGCCATCCAGAAATCTATTACGACAATTGGGCAGGCAGTTGGGACCAGGAGACCAGGACAAAAGTGCAAGGACTGTTGAAGAGCCTTGAGTCATCCCAAACCATGCATCATCGCCATTTGAACTCGAAGTATAGATAGAATAGCCTAATATATAGACTAAAGACAGGATAAAATATAGACAGCACGTAAATATCAACACCAGGGCGCGGCCATCTTGGATCATACTATCACGTACTACTATGGTCAGGGAAAACAAGGGGTGTATACGCGGAAAGCGATAACGCAAGATAAATAGAATATAATCATCTGCGCGGTTATGTATTATTAGTCAGCATAATATATGAGGAGATTTAAATAGAATGAATAGTCTACGTTGTCGGAGAGAGGAATATTTACTTAGAAACGAGTTGCATAAGATGATGCAATCACCGTACTAGCCACGGGTTGCATCAGCGGGTGAAAGCGATTGCACCAGCAAACGAAATCTGCGTGCCAGCTAGGTATATAAGGCACACCGAATCGCAGAGCAGGAGCGTTATTTTTCAGGTTAGGTTTAGGTAGGAAGAAGAAGAGAAAGAAGGAGAAGAAGAAAGCGTTATTTCTCAGGTCTAGGTAGGAAGAAGAAGAAGAGGAAGAAGAAGAGGCAGAGGACGAAGAGAAAGAGGGAGAAACCATTTTAGGTATCGAGGAGAGAGATAACGGAGGGACGAGAAGCACGGGTTTTCAGGAAGAAAAGAAAACTACAGGTAAAATGGGGGCTCGTCCGGGATCTTTCACTATATGTGGAGAAGACCGGGATTTCAGTTAGGTAGAGCCAGGAGCGACTACGAGGGAGACACCCGTGGAGGCTGCCTAGGTCTACGCGAATCGAGGACGAACGTGAGAGAGGAAGACGAAGCCGGCGACGCATTAATCTAATCTATATTTGAGTTCGTATGTATGTATGTATGTATGTATGTATGTATGTATGTATGTATGTATGTATGTATGTATGTATGTATGTATGTATGTATGTATATGTATGTATGTATGTATGTATGTATGTATGTGTGTGTGTGTGTGTGTGTGTGTGTGTGTGTGTGTGTGTGTGTGTGTGT
>NW_014577150.1:309593-336008 GCF_000485595.1 Priapulus caudatus
CGGACGGACGGACGACCGGACGGACGGACGATCATGCGATTCTACAAGCTGCATCTGACTATGTCAGATGAGCTAAAAATCATACAAACACGCACGCGCGCCCGTGTGCTCACGACCACGTCCGCTACCCGACTCCCTCACTATACTATATTTGAATTCTAGCCGTTAACCTGCCCATAAAGCTACCGAATCGGGCGATTCACACATAACCCTAGTGCCTCCCTCCTCCTATAGTGCCTCCCTGCCTGCTTATGCAATCACTAAAACTGCAAATGTAGACATCAGGCTGCTTATATCTGTATTTTTTATTACTTTGGTTTTTGTTATTGTGCATTTAATGTCAATCAAATTTTAACAGAACCAAAAAATTTGACCCCCTCTTTTTCAAAAAGCTGGATCCGCCCATGTACACGCCCCTGTATGGTTAGGGTTAGGATTAGGGTTAGGGTTAGGTTTAGGGTTAGAGTTAGGGAGTAGGCGTAAGCGACTCCCTAGACGCGTTAGTGGAGTAGGCGAGGTACGGTCCGGTATATTAGATAGTACCAGGGTACGTTTCGGTATACCGGACCGTACCCAGGGTACGTTCCGGCAGTACCCTGGGGGACATAGACCCTCTTGGCCATAGTGGCTTATAATATGGAATTTTGAGAATGAATTAACGTAAATGCGTTAGAGGATAGCGAGAACGTAGACGAGGAGGAGGAGATGGAGGGGTCGAGCTTACATGAGGGCGACATATATGGTAGAGAAATGGAGAAGTCAAGGGATTAGAGGGCGCAGAGGGGGAAGACGTTCAAGAAGATACATAGGAGGCCAAAACACTAGGTCGCGTATGTTACGTGACATACAGCTAGTTTTGTCTGCTGCTACCAAAAGCTTCCTACCACAATTTATATACCATCACCACATCGTAATTTTAATGAGATAAGTACAAATCTATCAGCAAATAATATGCAAAGCTCTAGTAAGCATGCGTTCGTTATTACCAGGAGCAAGAGTGACATAATAGAGACCTTAATTATGTCAGTGCACTGTGGATATTGCTATGTCACTGTATGTGATCGAGTTTCTTCATATTAAATCGATAATAGCTAAAATATTACATTAAAATATGCATTGCTATGTATGATACGCAGTGGCGTAGACAGGTCCTCAGTTGTGAGGGGATGATTACGCGGTTACTTCCATCGCAATGTATATGAAGAGTGTGCGCAAGTAGCGCACACCGCGAGCGCCTTGGCGCAAAGCCCCTAATGGGTGCGGTTCAGGGGCCCTGGTGGGGTGCAGGGGCAGAGCCCTTGCCCGAGGTCCAGGGGGCGGAGCCCCCGGAAGCTCTCAGATTTTAGCAATTTAGAACCTTCAAGATGGTCGTTTTTGTGGTAATTGAAAAAAATTGATATTGTAAGTGCAATTTTGTGAATTCGAGGGTAATTTTTTTCTTTGGATCCCAGAGGTTTAATAACACGCACCCCCCATATGTATGTATGTATGTATGTATGTATGTATCGTACCCTATGGGCGGCCAAACCGCCCAAGCGATCTGGATGCAATTTTCAGGGGGCGATTTCCTATACCCGGGGAGTGTTCCTAGACGAAAAAAATCTGTCAATCCGTGAAACTCGCCGAAAAATCCGTGAAAAATCCCTGAATTCGTGAAACTTGACAGACAATGTCAGCACTCACTGTACAGTGCTGCCACACACAGAAAAATCTATGACTATTTCTTGCCCGTACCTCATGATCTCATCAGCTGCTCGTATTGTGAAACCGAAACCAATACTAAAACAGAGCATAACCAGGACCAGTTCAGAGGTACTACCCAGTGAGTTCAGAGGTTCAGTTCAGATGCTACGATCTCAAAATGCATTGTACCATTCCAAAGCTATACTACTATGCATTTTCTCATTCAATAGAAACATTTCTTAATTTCAATGCGCATGGTTGCGCGCCAAGCATTTACTAGACAATATCCAGTGGACCCAGACCCCACTCGCTGGCCTGTCTGTATCTATACTATATATAGAATTTCTTTTATTCATGGTATGATCTCACAATGGATAGCTGTACGTGGGGAGCTCAACAGTTGGAGACGCCAGGAATCTCTACATATTTGCACCAGAGAATAACACGAAAACCATTGTTTATCAAGAGGCTTTGAAATAAAAAGTGCAACCCATTCGTACATGCTGTTATATAATAATAACATTTTGTCATTTACACCATATTACTATTATGTCCCAGGGGTTCTAAGTTGGGTTGTGCTGTCATATAAATGTCATACGTAACAGTTTTTCCCATGCTTATTATCTTATTAGACTGATTTCTAAATATTGATATTGTGTGCAATGTTATTGTCGATTTTTACCCAATGTTCCTATTGTGTCCGATTATTAGTACTGCGGGTACCCGCAGCTAGTGGTGCAATATTAGATGAGATAGATATAGGATCCGCTGCATATACGAATGCAGGGGAATTATTTGTAAACTAGTAGGAAGAAATAAAACTATAACCGTACAGTTAACCGTATCTAACTGTGTTCTGTTCCGCTGGTACTACCTGTTATTTGCTACGGGCATCGCCATCCTGCCTAATATACCGGCAGGAGCGAACACTGAATCCAAACAACTAGGACACGCGTTAACTATATAACGCCTGTCGTACCGTAGTTGGCTACCCCTGGGGCCACTACATTATTGTCACCAAAAATGTTCGTGAGAATGTCCGCCCAATAGCCTCCAAGCTGCAGAAACGGGATCTGGACATCTATCAGGCATATGGTATGGTAGACAAGAAATGTGAGCGAATCACTGTTATGAGACAGGAAATAGATATTGAGTATATGGGCTGTGGTATGACGATGCTACACGCTTAGCCACATCTCTAGATACATCAATTTCAGTGCCAAGGGCACAGAAGTCAACCCGACAGATCTATATAGGGCCAATGCCCCCAGTGAATCTCCGAAAGAGTACTGCCTCAGAAACTTGCCAATCCCCTTGTGTGACCACCTGTCCACGGAGTTCCAAACTCGCTTCAACCCCGAAAGCAGAAAGGGTGTTAATATTGCTCATAGGGTCTATGTCCCCCATGGTACTGCCGGAACGTACCCTGGTAACTATCTAGCTGATATGGTTAGGGTTAGGGTTAGGGTTAGGGATAGGGTTAGGGTTAGGGTTAGGGTTAGGGATAGGGTTAGGGTTAGTGTTAGGGTTAGGGTTAGAGAGTAGACGTAGGCGACTCCCTAGACTCGTTAATGGAGTAGGCGAGGTACGGTCCGGCATATCAGATAGTAGTATTTAGTACCAGGGTACGTTCCGGCAGTACCCTAGGGGACATAGACCCTCTCAGCGTTAATATTCTTGCTCTACTTCCCGGTGCCATCACACAGACCGAAAATAGTCAACCCATCGTGGAAGGTTTAATGTACTGGGAGGAGGATATGCCAGATGTTTCCACACTGCGATCCGAGGTGAAGGAGTGGCAATGCTACTGGAGAGGCAGGGAGGCAATCCAGTCTTCACCCTCACCAAACTTGTCTGAGTGTCTGGAGCATGCTGACATCGACATTTTCCCAAACATCCGCACCCTGTTGAGGGTGCGATGGGTTGGGAGGATCGACTGTCTGGTCTCACAGTGATGAACATGAAACACAACATGTATATTGACTATGAACGAATCTGCCAAATGTTTATAGAACGGAACAAACGGAAGATGTTTTCCAGTTGCATACTCTACCAGTAAGCTGCCACCGGTGTCACTGCCTGAAATCTCGTCACCCATAACTGAATTCTAACTACGTACTCCACTATCAATGTCACCCTGGTTGAAATCAGCAGGGTTAAACCGTTAGCAGTGTTAAACCGCGTCATATGGATAAAAATCATTTTGTTTAGCTTCTAATGTTACAAATGCCAAAATGTTTATTGACTGAAATTTGTTCTAGTAGGCTTACTTAGTATCCTCAGTGTCCCACTGTCAACACATTCGTCATGACCGAGTTATGAGCATATAGATGAGAATTTTCATCAAATTGGCAGGTTTCAGACTATATTTTGCTCTTAGGGTAATTTTTGAAATCAGTGTAAACTCATTGGAAAAATTTTTTATTTTATATATTAAACTCAACATGAGCTCACAAATTAATGCTCAGATCGTTATAGAATGTACCAGAGCATCCATTTTTTCAAAATTTTGCAAACATGTTTATACAAACAAGAGCCGCAGAGCGTCTGGGCTCATCTGAGGTCTGTTGCTACGATTATAAAGCGTAAGAAATTCAAGTCGTGCGTAGTACGCTGACATTTGTTAAGGCGCAGATATCAGATCAGCCAGTTGCGTACACATCAGATAGTTAGGAACACGCCCACCTATCGCAAGATGAGGGTAAGGGGAGGTGGCGCGGACAGGTGCGGTGTGGAGTGTGGGAAGGGAAGGGAGGGTGTGGGAGGGCTCTAATAGCAAAGAAGCATCAAACTCCTCTTGTTAAACAGTCCAACAATCCATGTTGTAACCTCCTCTTGAGGGTCCATAAAGTATCCGACAACTGGATTAACCCTCGTCATGTCCACAGAAGGGACCATTTCATGGTCCTTTCAATAAAGCCTATAAGAAAGCTAGTACCACTCGCGTGGAAACAAAAAGTTTTCAATCGCCGTCCCGTCAAGAACCATGTCCTCGATAAAATCTAAAAGACCTGCCCTGTGCCCATTTGACCTTTGACCTGTGACCATCCATTTCGGCGACATGATGCCTTTCATAACATGATGCTATAACACCGACTAATCACTAGGAGCCTAAGGGTCGAGCTGTTTGAGATTTGTGCGCGCAATTCTGCATTTCCTCCCTAATATCATTTAAGTTAAGGAGTGATATTTCCCGCCTTCTTTTACCAGCTCTTGACCTTTGACGGCGTTGATCCCACCAGCTTCGACATCGCAATCGATTTTTGTACGATCCCCCCTCAGACGATCGCCGAATATCGTCGACCCGTACGTCGAGCGGTTAAGATTTGTCCGCAACTGCTTGACGGACGGACGACGGACGGACGGACGACAGCGGACGGACAGGACGAATCATGCGATTGCTACAAGCTTCATATGAAACTTATGTCATGATGACGCTAAAAATCAATACAAACACGCACGCGCCCGTGTGCTTCAACGACCACGTCCGCTACTCCGACAGCTCCCTCACTATATCTGATAGTTTGAATCTAAGCCGTTGAACATCTGCCATAAAGTACCGAAATCGGGCGATTCACCACATAACCCCTAGTGCCTCCCATCCTCCTATAGTGGACCTCCTGCCTGTTTGGCAAATCACTAAACCTAGCAATAGTGTAGACATCAGGCTGTGCTTAATACGGACATAGTTCTCCGTATCTTTTTTTATTACTCTTGGTTTCTGTTGTGTGCATGTGCTAAGTGTATCAAATTTACAGCCAGTAACCAAAAAATTTGTACCCCCGTCTTTTTCAAAAAGCACTGGATCTCCCCTGTACACGCCCCTGTATGGTTTAGTTAGGAATTAGGGTTAGGTTAGGTTTAAGGGTTAGAGTAGGGGAGTAGGCGTAAGCGACCTCCCTTAGAACGCGTTAGTGGAGTAGCAGAAGGGTACGGTCTGCGTCTAATATAGTAGATACCAGGGTATCGTTTCGGTATACTGGCCGTACCGCCAAGGTACGTTCGGCGAGTACCCTGGGACATAGACCCTCCTTGGCCATAAGTGCTTATAATATCGGAATTTGAGAATGATTAACGTAAGATGCGTTAGAGGATCAGCGAGAACAGTAGACGAGGAGGTAGAGATGGAGGGTCGCAGCTTATAGGGAGACATCATGATGGCTAGAATTCGCGTGGGGTAAGACGGTGGGAGAAGTCAACGGGGATTAAGGCGCGGCCAGGGAGGGGAAGCACGGGTCGAAAGGAAGCATACCATAGGAGGCCCTAAAACCGACTAGTCGCCTGTAGTTACGTGACCATAACAGCTAGTTTGGTCGTGCCTGCGACCAATATAGCTTCTCTACCGGTACAATTTTTTATAAATACATCACCGACATTCAAGTAAAGTAATGAGATTAAGTCAAATCTACACGAATAATACATAAGGACTCTAAGTAAGCATTGCGTGTCGTTATTACGCGAGGGAGCGAAGAGTGGACATGAATAAGTGACCTTAAATGTATGTCAGCTGCTATCTGTGATATGGTGCTTATGTCACTGTATATGTGATCGGAGTTGCTTCATATTAAATCGATAATAGGCTAAAATATTGACATTAAAAATCATTGCTATGTATGATACGCAGTGGCGTTAGACAGGTTCTGCCAGTTGTGAGGGGCATTATAGCTCGGTTTATCTTCCCATCGACAAAATGCTATACTGAAGAGTGTGCGCAAGTAGCGCACACTCCGCGACAGCCTGGCGCAAAGCCCCTAATGGGGTTGCGGAGTTTCAGGGGCCCGCCCCGTAGGGGCCTGGTGGGTGGGCAAGGGCAGAGCCCTTGCCCGAGGTCCAGGGCCGCGCCCCGGAATCTGCTCAGATTTAGCAATGTTAGAACCTTCAAGATGGTCGTTTTTTGTGTAATTGAAAAATGATATTGTAAGGCAATTTTTGTGAATTCGAGGGTAATTTTTTTCTTGATCCCAGAGGTTTTAATAACCACGCACCCCCACCCCCAAGCACAACACACAACCAGTGACGGAATCAGAAGTAGAATCTAGGGGGCGAATCAATGCGAGCTCAAGGCCAGCAGAAGCGCGCGACTGTGTGAATTGGTAAATAACAGCTTGCATCTAAAAGCAACATTTTGGACATCTTTATCATAGAGATATCAGGATTGTTCTCCGCTCCTTCAGGGCGTGTCCACCTCCTGTTTATGGGAGGTCCAGGGGACCTCCCCCGGAAATTTTGTTGAAAGTAACACCTCTTCGATGCAATTTCCTGCACTATGAGGCAGCACTATTAAACAATCTTCATCACAATAACATCACTGTTGAGTTGAGTATTTTTACCTTTGGGGACACCAAAGACTAAAATGCTTACTACCAAATCTGTGCTATACATGTACCGTACCATGTAAACTGGGGTTGCCAGTGCAGACCTACCTAAGCTAAAATACCTTTACCCTGAAAATTCGAGGACCGCCCCCTGTGCTACCGACCCCCCGTTGACAACTACAACACTGCAATCATCTCCCCCTGAAATTTTGATAAAACGTATATTTTACTGAGAAGTGAGAACCTTAAAACTGCAAAAGAATATGAGAAAAACAACCAGATTTGAACCAAATAGTGCATAATTTCACCCCTTATACAAAATCGGGAATATACTTCCGGTCGGGTCTCAGCACCCCCATCCCCCCTCCCAAAAAGTGAGATGAAATTGAATTTTCCCATTCAACCCCCCTAAAAATTCAATATCCCAACTCTCAATAGGTCTATTCTAATTTTAAACAAAGCAAGGATTTAACTTTCGTGAGCAGTGATAAGACGTGATTTGGGGATTTTGAAAAAAAAAATCGTATATGGGGAATGCGTCCAAAATTAACCGTCTGAGTTTCAGTAAAATAATGTCATTCTTGGAACGAATTACAGCCATTTTACAGTAGATGTATGTCACGTTCCATTTCTCTAATAATTCATTAGGAGAGTATGAATAGCGATGACGGATTTGTAGATAAATATCCAGTATTTATTGTCTGTAAAATATTAAATTTTTTCCCATTTTCTTCCTGAAAATAGGGGGTGATGAAAGCCACCCCACCTCAATAAGTGTGGGGAGATATACCCCCATCCCCCCGCTATCTACGCCCCTGTCAGATGAACTCAAATTGTTAGCAGTACTCAGTGTACTCTACAGGCACTTCTTTGTTGGTTCTACTTCTTTGTTCTTTCTTCTTTGTTGGTTCTTTGGTTCTACAGGCAGATCTGTGTTAGCAGTACTCTACAGGCGCCGCAGAACGATTTTTGAAGTGGAGGTGCTAAATTTGTTACGCTCGACAGTGGCCAATGCAGGATTTCGAGGAGGGTAGTAAGAAACATGCGGGGGTATGCGGGTCCTCTCCCAGAATTTTGAATCCCCCATTTTCCTCCTGAAAGTAGGGAGGGGGATGATTGTACACGCCATCCCCCCCACGTCAATAAGTGGGGGGATGCATCCCCCCATCCCCCCCGCTATTTACGCCCCTGATGATACGCAATTTATATGAATAAACGAGTTCGAGACAATCTATAATATAATATAAAATAACGAACTTTGCAACACTCTAAAATCGTTCATTGCAACTTTCAGATGAATCTTGTACTAAGCGGACTACGATAAAAAATCGACCGAAAGAAAATCATGGACGGTATTCATTTTCTTTCATCACATTTTAGTGAAAACTAAAAGTACAGGATAACTGCATGTCAAAAACAGATGATAGCAAGTCTTCGGTGTAATATGTTCATGCATGAGACGGTCACTACTGGCTATATACACATACATGTAATTTAACACAAGCTGATATATGTGACACTCTGCTAATATCAAATCAGTCACCAAAAATAACGTGATTTCAGGCGTTCCGCTTTATAATGGCGTTTTTAAAACTTCGGGTTGAAATTCCACCCGTATACAACACTGACGCAACATAAGGCTGAACATTTTCACTCGTTTCCCGAAAGTAACGAGTATCTATATATTTTCTTATCAATGCTTATGTCACAGCAGTGAATGCATTTGTAGAAAGTATATTTCACACTCTCTTCAGTTAACTAATAACAACGATAGATCACTCCTGCAAAAAATAGCCAGGACCTTGCTGCGAAATATACCTGAACTCGAGCCGACTAAACGGCTGACATTCAAGTTTTGACTTAACAAAGAACAAAATAAGAATGACATCTAATGACAAATGGTATCTGGAACGTGCACACGGGAGGGCACTAGCGATATTGGGATAAGGATACAGAACGTGTGTCGCCAAAACTGTCACCAAAGCCAAGACATCGTCTACTTTTTACGAAATCAAAATAACGATGAAAAACAATTTTCAAGCTTTACGTTTGTTGGCAAGGATTCAGTTGATCACTGCGACTTAAGACCATTGGCAGGGAGGGATTCATGCTATCTGACCGAGATTTGCCAGATTTTGCACCCGTTGCACAGAGATTTGACCCGTTTTTCCAGATGGATCCAATTAAGTGAAAATACTCTGAAATACTAAACTGAGGCAACTGCAACACTCAGCCAGTCGTTAAAGATCTGCTGATGGGTCGGTCCGTAAAATCATGCTCTGGATCACGCACAACCACACTGTTTTGGCACAAGGTCAGTTCATATTATTGAGATCCAGAGTCCACACAAAACAAACACGACCCTGTGTCTATAAGAAAACAAGATGTACAGACACATTACATCCTTTCTATAGCAACACGAATCCTATTATGGCTGAGAGGGTCTATGTCCCCTAGGGTACTGCCGGAACGTACTCTGGGTACGGTCCGGTATACCCTGGTACTATCTAATAAGCCGGACCCTACCTCGTCTACTCCACTGACGAGTTTAGGGAGTCGCCTACGCCTACTCCCTAACCCTAACCATATCAAATAGTTACCAGGGTATACCGGACCGTACCCAGGGTACATTCCGGCAGTACCCTGGGGGACATAGACCCTATGAGCTCTATTATGCATCCAGATGATAAGGTATTTAAATGTATATCATGCAATAAAAACAGTATTTATCAGCAAGCACTAATGGTGGATTTGAAATGTGTCTATTATACATATATTACATATAACACAGTGTCTAACACAACAGAAAATATTTCGTTCGCATAAAAGAACGAGTGCAGCTCAGAATATTCGATTGATGATAGCAGTTGGCACATCCATGGTTCCATCCTGCACTAATACGATGTCATATAAATCCTGGTACTTTGATAGCAGCCTGTCCACCTACAATTAGGATACCAAAAATTTAATCAATATATATCAGATACCCGATTGTGGAAAAAATATAGACTAAATATCTGGCATTGATGTCTTACAATATTCATCTATTAGTTAATCTCTATTACAAGTCAATTGCAAAACATTAACGAGTGATTAAAAACAGTGCCTTTTAAGCAAATCACTTATATTATTCAGGAGCACAAAATGAATAACCTATCACTAATTACAAACCCCGTGATTTAGAAATCCAATTTTGAGCGTGGCCTCTGGACTCGGACAACCATCAGCCATGTGGCAGTCACCGATACTGTCTCCCATTAGGATGATGTTGTGACGGTGGGACAGCTTCTCAAAGTAGTCAGAGTTCTCGATCGCAGATTCGTTCTTGCTAAAGGTGTGAATCAGGTTGCCTTTAAATCCAATAACCTTGCCCTATGGAAATGCCAGAGAGAGGACAGATTATGTTAATATTCTATCAAATCACGTATAAAAGAACAACTGAATTGATGATATCGATCTTCGAAATTTCACGGTAGCCGCACGATTCTCAAGACTTAGCTCTCACACCCATCTGGACACCCCACTAGAAAAAGCACTTACAAGCATGCACATGCATACATTTTGAAATTGGGACAAGTTTTGCTACTGGGCAGGTTACACAGTCACATCGTGTTGAGGCATTTTTATTAGCAATAGTACATTTGGTTAACAGCAAAGGAAAATTGGTTTTCAAATCTCCTTAAATCAATCATTCAGGATTTTAAACAGTGAGAAATCTAAATGTGGCCATGTATAAATGTAAAGAGCATTTAGTTTTCAATGCCAATAAAATATATACTACTCATGCATAAGGTATAACACAAATTATACCAATGATAAAAAGCATTTTGATGCGATGATCAGAGGAAATATTATCAAGAGATTCAAAAATCAATAGATTCTATTATTATTCACTCCTGATATATTTAGAGTCGATATAGGATTCTATATTATGGCACTCTTGACATTATTGCTTCAAGGACCATATCATTATTGCCATGCAAGTTTAACCTTACCTGGTAAATTTTTAAATAGGTTCTACAAGCAACAATATACAATAAATAACAATAAACAATGCTTTCTACAGGTCATTGTAATGCAAATATTGAAACTCCTATCTTCTTTTGGTAGGTTCACTCACCTACTTATTCAGGTTAAGTCAATGACAAACAACAGTGTCAGGCTATGTGCTAGCAGGTGAGTGCTAAATACTAGTTTGGTAAAATTGGTAATCCTGGATATTTACAATATAGAAGATAAATCCTACTAGTTTACATACTAAATGATTTAAGTGCTACAGCTGGTTCCAAAAACACAGTCACAAGCACACACACACACGCACGCACGCACGCATGCACATACTTATAGGCCACCACATAACTCAAGACATTATTACACTGCAATTATTCAGTCCCACGTACATTTCCATTGTACTCCATGTAGTTTGAAACTACTTTCACGTTATCGTGCATCGTTGACTTCTGTCTCATCACCTCCTCCAAGATGTCACCAATTCCAGCTGAAAACACTAGCAGGGGAACCCCATGCTTATAGAGCTTATACAGCAGCCGTTCGCTGCCATCCCTGTATGAAAGAAGCAGCAGCAGCATATAGCAACACCAGTAAGCTAGCAGCAACTTCTATATTTACAACAGCAATTATGATCCTGCCACCGACACCACCACCATGCAGCAAAATGTTTTTGACCCCACAACACGATTTGCGTTCACTTCATATTGTAAAATCATTACAGCCTTTCAGGTGGCATGATATGCATTTTTATTCACTATGGTTACTTATGAGCATTAACTTGTTAAAAATACACTTGTAAGCTTATATCTGCAACATCTAATGCAGCTAAATTAATCTCTCTAAGCATATATGTCAACATCTTGTAAAATTGAGCAAGATCGAAAGTGTTAAGTAATTAATTAATTAATACAGATATTGCTCTGAATTGTTGCAATCAGATACAGTGAGCTGTCAAATTAGGTTCCCATTACCATATGAGCAATATTATTTGTGAATTATGTTACGATGTTGTAATGAAACATTAAAATTCTCTAGTTTTATATCAAACACAAGCATGTCCTACACGGTTTCCCACATTTCGAGCAGCCACAAACTTTGAAGTTTATCCCTTCTTTAGAAAATTAACAGCCACTGGACAACAACAACTCTTCATAGATCAGAAGAAATATTAGTGCATCAGAATACTATATTAGTTTATTATAAAATAGCAGTGCATTAGTAAAAGCACATTTTGCGCTTCATTAGAGCATGTCTTCTTTTGACCAAATGCGTTTTGATCCCTTGACCATACTAAGAATGGCTTTCAGACCAAATCCTTTTAGCTCAAATCTTGGATCAAATTTTAAAACATCCAGAGGGAGCCCTGCACGAGGGCATAATGAACTGCCATCGTTTTAATTTAATAATGGCTTTTTGATCATTTCAATTATTTGTCTCATCAATAAACTTACACATAAACTTTGTAGGTGTAGCTAAAGCAGTTTTTATTTGTTTTTATCATTCATGGACCAATGCACACAAGTTTACATTCACGCACATGCTTGCACACATGCTCACACGCACACGAGCCCTATTCAACAACCTGGAACAGACTATTTTAAATGAGCTAATGGTTAAAATCCAACAGGAGCAGGCAACAAGGCATAATGAACTGCCATTGTTTTAATTTAATAATGGCTTTTTGATCATTTCAATTATTTGTCTCATCAATAAACTTACACATAAACTTTGTAGGTGTAGCTAAAGCAGTTTTTATTTGTGTTTCTATCATTCATGGACCAATGCACACAAGTTTACATTCACGCACATGCTTGCACACACGCACGCGCACACGCTCACACGCACACGAGCCCTATTCAACAACCTGGAACGGACTATTTTAAATGAGCTAATGGTTAAAATCCAACAGGAGCATGACGACTTTAAACATTTATGTAAATACATGTGTGCTCCACTATAGATCTGTTCATATATATACCTTAACGATGGCAGCAACCTACACAGAGATATCAATGACCTGATAGATATATTACCTGAGCACGCACTTTGTCTGTGCCACCATTTCTGTAATTGTCTCTTTATATAGTTCGCACTGCACAAAAATGCTTTGTGCTTTGGTCCACCTGAAATAACAAAACTGCTTCATTATTATCACATGATCGACTGTTGACAGTTATTTGGGGGATAATTTTGACATTTGTATTCAAAATGTCTGAGAATAATACCTCACCAGTAGCGCAAAGATCTTGAAAAATGGAAAGTATAGTTCATGAACAATTTCAATCTAGTAATCTGGCTCTATGACAAATACGTGAAACAAGAAACAAGGATATAAATATATTATCCACACAGTTTTTCTGCAGGTTTTGTCCGCCTGCGTGTAATAGAAATTAGTACATTCATGCATTATAGAAAAATGTTAATAGCTTGACAAACCACAGGAAGACTATGCACACTCACCACTCTACCATGTATGGGTATTTTTCTTGGTTTGTCATTTCATGGCAGAATTCTATTGGATAGTAGATTTCCTTCAACTGGGTAACCTATCATATAAGGAAGACAGATAATAGTTAGGGGCTTTGCATATTTCACTAGATCTACACGTGACTGTGTTCTCATCTTCCACAGACTGTGGTCAAGCCTATAGATACATTTACAAATTCTACAGGGTCTTGAGAAAACTTGTTTATTGCCATGAATATCGTCAGTTTTCAGGAGCACCACGGCTAGTGAGGAAAGCAAACATTGCAATTCTGATCAGTACTGCCGGTGAAATTCAGGCAATGTTTGTTATGTAAATGTAAAATATATCATAATAAACTAACCTGATCTTTGTAAATTTGCGGCATCGCTGAGGAGTTTTCAAGAATTCCAAAGCAGGTGGCAATTATTTGGCCCTCATGAGAATGCTTTGACAGAGTGTGGTCAAAATCTGCTATGACCTGAAATATTACTCACATATTAGGCCATAGCATGCTGACCAAAGCATAGACTTGGATTAAATATAAAGACAGATGAGCAATATTTGTTTCAAAAAAAGCAATCCTGACTGTCATAATGATTAATGAGGAGAGTTGATTAATGATCCCTGTAGGAGAGTTGTCTATCTTTTAGTTAGATATTGGAGAGCCAGGGGAGCTACGGGAGTTCGGCATGGCGGTTTGTAATCTCGTGTTCTGCTCAGCTACGTTTCCTAAATAAAACGAATCTACATGAAGTTAAATCTCTTTTTGGGGTTAATACAATCATGACATGGTATCAGAAGTGACTTCAAGAACAGTTTCAAGTACACATTGTAGCACTTGCTGCTTGACAGAACAACGCGGACGTTTGTGTCTAAAGGGCGAGTCTACAGTTTGATACCGGTGGCCCCGGAATCACAAGTCATTGTCAAGAAAATTGCACGATATGACCCCCCTGCCAAGTTTACGTTTAAAGCTGAAGAATGGAGTGAGTGGATAGAGGAATTCGGACGATTTCGGAAAACCACTAAACTTCACAAAGAAGACGGAGAAGTACAAAGAGACTCACTGATCTACTGTATGTGAGGTAAACAAGCCAACAAAATATTCAAAACGTTGAAATTTGTTTCGCATGATGTGCCTGACCCAGAAAACCCTAGCGCCACAATTAGAGAGGAGGAAAAGGACACTGATTACGACACAGTTGTCAAGAAATTCACACAGTACTTCATCCCAAAAAGAAATATAATACACGAGAGATCATTCTTTCAAGAGAGGGTCCAAAGTAGGGAGGAGACAGTGGAAGAATTTCTAAGGGACCTTCAAGCAATGGTGAGTACAAGGATCCAGAAGACCAAGTACGTGACAGGTTTGTCGTGGGACTCCTAGACCGAGGAGTGAAGCAAAAACTGCAGCTGATGCCAGATTTGACCCTAGATAAAGCTTCAGCAGTGGAACGCCAGCATGAACAGGTAAAATTACAGATGGTCCAGCAACAAGCTTCCCACCAGGAGATTAGTGAGGCAAAGTTCAAACAAAGGGAGCATAGACCAAAGTGGAAGAAAAATGTTAGCAGCCACAAAACAAAACAGAAATGCAACCTTTGTGGTTACGACTGTCACCCACGGGGTGGTAAATGCCCTGCTATTGGACAGATCTGTAGGTCATGCAATAAGCATGGACATTTCTCTTCGGTGTGTCGCAGTGGTAAACACTGAGGTGGAAATTTAAAGGGGGCAACAGACGCAGTGACATCTCAGGATACATCCGAGGGGAGGAATCATTCTTCCTTGGAACAATTGATTGCCATGAGGAAGAAGCGTGGTATGTACCACTGAACATATGCGGCTCAACTGTAAAATTTAAAATAGACATGGGAGCTGACGTAACATTAATTTCACACACCATCTGGCAATCATTGAAAAGTCGCCCACACCTGATGCACAACAAGGTCAAGCTCAACAGTCCTGGGGGCCAGCTCAAGGTTTTAGGTGCATTTACAGCTGTCATCAATCACAAGGGGAAAGGCTATACATTTTGCGTAGTCGTGATAGATGGAACTGCTAGCCCGCGGAGTGGCAAAGAAAATGGGCCTAGTTACCCATGTAGATGAAATCTTGAGTCAGTTCAACTCAGATATTAGTCTCTTGAAGACCGAACCAGTCAAGATCAGTTTGACAGCAGGTGTAACACCACTGTGTCACCACCGCACGAAAAGTTCCGTTTTTCCTGATGGATGCGGCGAAAACAGAAATACGGAGAATGCAGGATAGTGGAGTGATCCGTCCTGTCACTGAGCCCACCGAATGATGTGCGGCTATGGTTCCGGTTCAGAAGAAAATGGTAAACTGCGCATTTGTGTTGACCTAAAAAGACTGAATAGGGCTGTTCGCAGAGAACATTATACACTTCTGAATCTAAGCGACATCGCTCCTAAAGCCCGGCGCACATTGCCGAACATTTTGCTCAAAAACATTATCGTAGCAATGTTCCATGAAATGTTCGGCAATGTGCGATGAAAAAAGTCGCCGAACATTTGTTCCGAACAATGTTTCTGAAGATCGGAAATGTTTGATATCTCGAACATTGTTCGTCGAATGTTCGTCAATGTGCGCTGAATGTCAAACAATTCTAGGAACATTTGTAGTAACCAATAGCAGCAAGATATGTGGTCACATGATTTTTGTGCCCAATCATGCGCCGATCACGTGACTCTTTACAACACAGCTACTAGATGGCGCCACGAGGTTGTTCGCTGCAAAATATTCGGCAATGTGCGCTCAGCAATTGTTCACCCGCACATTGCCAGACAAAAACATTTGTTCGGACGAACATTTGTTTGGGAAAATGTTCGGCAATGTGCGCTCAGCAATTGTTCACCCGCACATTGCCAGACAAAAACATTTGTTCGGACGAACATTTGTTTGGGAAAATGTTTGGCAATGTGCGCCAGGCTTTAGTTGGCTCAGTCCAAGTACTTTACCAAGCTGGATGCAGCAAGTGGAATTTGGCAAATCCCCGTGGAGGAGAAAAGCCAACTGCTCACAACATTCATGACGCCGTTTGGGAGGTATGCATTCTGTCGCGTTCCCTTCGGTATTACTTCGGCGCCAGAGATCTTCCAGCGAAAAATGACCGAGTTACTTCATGGCTTGGAGGGAGTAGAGGTTATAATGGTTGATATCTTGGTTCATGGCCGATCCATGAAAGAGCATGAAAGGAGGCTAACTGAAGTTCTGACGAGACTTCAGGAAGCAGGTCTTCACTTAAACCGAGAGAAATGGCAGTTTAGGATGAAAGAATTGGTTTACTCTGGTGACCTTATCAGTGCTGAAGGGATCAAGCCAGACCCAGAGAAGGTACGGGCAATGATGGATCTGACTCTACCATCCAATGTCAGGGAACTCCGTAGCTTGATTGGAATGTTCCAATACCTAGACATGTTTGCAAACAACCTGTCTTCTGTTATGAAACCCATGACAGATCTGCTGAGGTCTGACAGTGTCTGGTTATGGGGGCCAAGTCAGCAAGGTGCCTTCCAAGAAACCAAACAGCTACTATGCGCTTCTCCAACACTAGCATACTATGATGCGAAAAAGCCAACGATCATTTAAGTGCTGATGCTAGCAGTTTCGGGATAGGGGCCGTACTCCTACAGAAAGATGAAGAAGGCTTAAAACCAGTAGCATTCTGCTCAAGAACACTCTCAAGCGCTGAGCAGCATTACGCTCAAATTGAGAAGGAATGTCTGGACTCTGGCGGCAGTATGGGCATGTGAAAACTGTCTAAGTATCTGGTGGGATTACCACAGTTTACTCTACTGACCGACCACAAGCCATTGGTGCCTCTACTGAGCACCAAGAACATTGATAAAACACTGATTCGCTGTCAGTGTCTTTTGCTGCGAATGATGCGGTTCAATCCTGTTGTTCAATTTGTACTGGGTAAAGAACAGATAGGGGCAGATGCACTATCCAGGAATCCTCTAGCTATCACAGAGGACAGTGTACAGCTGGTCCAAGATGTCAGTGATTATGTGGACACAGTTCAAGTAGGTTGGCCAGCGTCACCTAACAAATTAGAACAGATCAGGGAGGCTACAGAGAAGGACGATGTCCTGCATGCAGTAATGCGTTAATTATGTCATCAACGGGTGGCCAAATAGAGTGAGAGTGGTGCCGGAGCCTTTGAGGCACTATTACCATGTACGCTCAGAGCTATCGGTGACAAATGGAATAGTTGTTCTACAGAGTAGAATAGTTCTGCCTAGAGCAATGAGGCAGGACGCTTTAGAACGACTATGTACATGAATCACACCAAGGCATCTCGATGTGCCGTGAAAGAGCCAGGACAGCCATATGGTGGCCGAACATGAGCAACGACATTAAAAACATGGTCGATCAATGTGTGGAGTGTCGACAGAGTAGACCATCACAGCGAATTCAACAAGCAGACATTTCTGGTAGTAGTAGACTATTACTCTCGTTGGATCGAAGTGAAGAGGCTGACAAGTCTGACCAGCTCTGCGGTAATTACAAGAATGAAAGCAATGTTTACGGCTTTCGGTATCCCAGATATAGTAATATCGGATAATGGGCCGCAATATACCTCTCACGAATTCCGTCAGTTTGCTAAGTCGTGGGGATTCACTCACAAAACGACTAACCCATACACACCACAAGAGAATGGGATGGCTGAACGTGCCGTGCAGACGGCTAAACACTTACTGAAGTGGATGATCCAGAGATTGGATTGTTGAACTATAGAGAAACTGCGCATTCAGCCATGGGTGTGTCTCCGTCTATGGCACTACAGGGACGAGAACTCCGGACCAGACTTCCGATACTTACTGGAGCGAAAATCAACTGCCAAAGGTTCCAGATACCAGCACCATCCGTCAGTCCGGCAAATCAACTAAAGCCACCTACAAGAGGTATTATGATGCCAGGAAAGGTGCTCGAATACTACCTCACCTGTCAAGTGGCCAGTCTGCACTGGCGAAGCTGGACACGAAGAAGCGTTGGACCAAGTGGGGAACAGTTATCGGTGGTGACGAAAACAACCGATCCTACATCATTCAGACGAATGCGGGAATTCATCGTCGGAACCGTAAACATATAAAAGACACCCCAGTGACACCTAGTGGGCAGAATTCTACGCCACCTCTATCCACACAGCAAGGCATAGTTGTGCCGGCAGCAGAGGAACCGGTTGTTCTTGAACAACCTTTACGCAACATTGCGCCAGGCAACAATGGTCCCGAGTCGAAAGAAGATGCAGATACAGCTTCGCCATCTGATGTCAAGCAACAACCTATATGGTACCAGTGACCTTCACATCGAGTGGCCGGGCAGTGCGTCTACCTCAGCGTTTCAGAGACTACAAGTGTTAGTTTAAGGCGACTAAGATCCGCTAAGGGCTGAATAATCCCTGGATCTGAAGTCTAGACAGTGGGCAGTCTACCCTACTGTCTGAATTAGTGTTAAATGTAGTTGGGTTAGCATTGTTGAAAAGTTAACCTTTTGTCATTCAAAGACATTTATGCTATACAATAAGATGCTCATCTCAAAGGAAAGGAGATGTCATAATAATTAATGACGGTAGCGCCCTGTAGGAGAGTTGTCTATCCTTTAGTTAGATATTGGAAAGCCAGGGGGAGCTACGGGAGTTTGGCATGACGGTTTGTAATCTCATGTTCTGCTCAGCTACGTTTCCTAAATAAAACGAATAGAGATCAAGTTAAATCTCTTGTTTGGGTTTACACAATCATGACTAATACTTTTTACTATAGATGTGGTGTCTATGTGTGTGATAGGTCTTATCTTCTTTGTTAAATACATGTATACACTGTGTTCCATGACTCAGCATTGGGCAGCAATTTATGGATATCACATTACCACCAGTAACCACCATTTGTCTTCCACACACGCTGACCATGTTAAATTCGTTTTGCCAACATTTAGAAATTTTCTCTTTCATCAAAAGTGTATCATACATATATTTTAGGAAGCAGCACATCTCCAGAATTATCCCTCAGTTATTCTTATCTTTTACCAACTTCCAAAGTTGCAATAGTAGGATCGTGAATAATTGTCGGTCAAAATACAAGGGTTATTTCAGTACGTTTCAAAGCCATACAAACTGTGTATTTAAAAGAAGTACATACCTGCAGTTTTTCTGGCCCACCAGCTACTAGCTGCCGTATTATGCCTTCCACTTGCTGTCTATTTTTGATGAAAACAGATGGTGTATTCAATTCTGGTATCTATTTGATAAATAAAATATAAAACACTTTATTTATGTGCCATCATATATTCATACAAGATTCCCCCTAGAAAATCATTGTTAATTTTCAATTAATATTTTTTACATGAAATCAATAGCCGATTAGAACTAAGAGTTCACACGTATCTCACACGTCTCTGCACATGTCATGTACAGGATGGTCCTTCTGCAATGTCACTGCTAACCTAATTGCTAGGGGTGCACCGGAACTTGGATCCGGCCGGAACTATCCGGCCAAATCCCCAATTTTTCAGAGTTCCGGTTCCGGCCGGAACCCTTCAGGAACAGTCGGCCGGAACCGGAATCTTTTCCTAAATTCCTTTCTGCTACAAGCTGATCAGTCACTGAATGTAGTTGAGCATCAGTAGAGTCAACTTGCTGACAATATAGTGTTAACAACTTCACACTATTCCGCCCAAAAAACTTTGCCACTTGAACATCGGCTAACTTACTAACTGAACTGAACCTAACTGATGTTAGGTGATTCACGAGATTTTCTTTTAAAATAAAATACTCTTACTCTTAGAGCCACAGGAATGGCATCTGTCTGTTAGTTGAAAATAATCGACTAAAACCAGGGATACTGCAACATGCAGGTTTTGCCACACAATTCGCTCGCGACTAAGATGCCAGAATTATGCACTGTAAGCAGATGATTCATACAACTAACAACCATCCTGTAATTAGAACTTTGTAGCATTGAGAACAATGAGAACAATGTAGAATGTGAACATGTAGACAATGAGAACATGTATATTAGAACATGAGACTTGAGAACATGTGACATAATGAGAACATGAGACATAATGAGAACATGTAGAACAATGAGCATTGTCCTACTCGCCTGAGTGATGTACCTGCTAATAATATTTCGTTCAGGCTGAGTGAGTTTGCACAATACTGCGCCAAAACTGTCAAGTTTATTCCCAGCTTAAAGGGATACTAGACTCTAGGATTTTACTGCATACAACTGTACTTACTGTATAACAAATCGTCTATACCCACACGTACTTGTTAACAGATACCTAATTTAATTGTTATAATTATTGAAAGTGTCAATGACACTATAGCTCACCTTGGGTGTGATAGAAGAGGGAGATGATATTTAAAATTTGGTAAGTGTTTCAATTATGATGGACCAAAATGTGATCAAATGTGATTATTCTCTGTTTTATACTAATACTAGAAATTTCACTGTTTTGTTTCAGGGTTAGTTTTGATGCGAAAATAAATGTTTCAGATCTGAAAGTCTGAAATCTGGGCGAGAGATGGCACTACGCCTAAATGATTGCCATTTTGGTTTTCGATTATCGCGCAAATAAAAGCAATAAAATATTCCAGTCAAATTACTGTAACGAAGAATCTAAAACACAATATTACACGTAAGTATGATTAGGTAGGTAGGTAGGTAGGTAGGTAGGTAGGTAGGTAAATTTAACAAAATCGAATGAATCTAGATGGCCATTTTCATTTTTGCCAAAAAGTGAGCGTGGCTCGAAGGTAGGTCGACTGGCGTGCTCCAAAATAGGATGTTCAAATCCCTCCCATAGGAGTAACCATAGTATGCAATTTTAAACATGTGGGTCATACGGTTCTTGAGTTATCGTTGACCGTAGGCAGACACTGAGATGCATAGTGAAATTGGCAAAATCTACCTAATTTGCATAATTTTAAAAACAAGTGCCGCAGAGCGACAACGCTCAACTGATGTGTACTGTAGCCGGCTATTCTTCTGATAAACTCACTGGCAACAGAATCAAGTGCGCCCTCCTGCGTTGATAGGCTTTGCTATACCGGTAGTACAGTAATAAAGATACAGCTGTGTTACTTTAATGACTTCGCTATATATATAAGCAAGATTTGAACTTTTATGAGTTTATGTAACATGTTCTCAATTAAATTGCAAGTTAGTAAATTGGTTTGTGGTATTTAAAATAAATTGTAGGTTTAGAAAATGAATTTTTTCAATGATGTGAAGGAATTTGTATATATCAGGCAATTATTTTGGAAAGTTGTGAATTATTTTGTTCATAAATTGATTTATTATTCTGTGAATTGATTTTAAATTTTGAATTTAAATTTTTCGAACAATATAAAGCAATTTTTATTTTTATTTATTAATTTGAAATGTTTAAAATTGATTTAAAATTGTGTATTTGAAATGTTTGAAAATGATTTTTGGGATGGCTTTCCATAGACACATCTTGACCTTTGACCCTTGACCCCCAAATTCGACATCCTGAGTTCTTTTCGCGAACCCTCCCCCCCCGTCCCGAATATCAGGACCGAACGTCGAGCGGCTAAGATTTGTGCCGTAACTGTTGACACATGGACGGACGGCCGGATGGCCGGACGCACGGACGCACGAACAGACATTCATGCGATTCTACAAGCTGCATCTGAGCTAAAAATCCTGGATCCACATCTGGATCCAGATCACCACCAAAATCTAATCGATTGGTTGATGGCCCAAGACCAACCCGTCCAAAAAAAATTCATCAAAATCTGTCCGTAACTTTTTGAGATATCCGGTTGACAGACAAACAAACCAACAAACGAACAGGGGTGAAAACATAACCTCCTTAGCGGAGGTAATTATAGTAAATAAACAAGAACTCTATTTATTACCAATGCCTTAATAGTAATAAGTACTACTCCCTTTTGCACATTATTAGTAATAAATCCACAGTAAATCCGTTCAAATTCTCCTCTGCAACACACAATCTCACCGCATGCATGCACGCCACTGTGCATAATTTCGCAGAAAGATGGACGAGCAGGTGGGAAAACGCACGTGTCATAATTGCACATTGCTCGCTTCGTTTCACACCTTTAAAGCAAAAACACACAATCAACCACTTCCATTTTGATATATATCAATGCGCAGCCAAATGTTCCCTTGTTAGAATAGAATTATGTCTTTTGCACTTGGGCACAACTTAATTTACTAAGGAAAATCTAGTGAAAACCTTGCATAATTATCGCTCTTCTGTAAACCGGAGAAACTGCACGTTTATAACTATAAGTATAAGTGAGCTATGGCAGCGCATTGCATTTGTGAGTCCCGCCACACAGATTCAGTATGATTTTAGAAAGGAATGACGCAACGTACACAACTACGTTCACTGACTAAACAATGAATAGCGCTGATAATTTTCAAATGATAAACAGTCAGCTGCTTTTGATTACAAAACCGAGGTGAGCAATATTCCTGCAGGAATTTGCCAAATTTCTCTGGGTAACTCAAGTTGAACCCAAGTGTAACTGATAATTCAAACCTCATAACGATTACTCTTCAAAGTCAAAATGGACAAAATGACTTCAGAGACAAAATGGATCAAATAGACAGACAACATATACCGTGAAATTTTCAATTTTAAAATTAACTAAAGAAGAAGAAAGAGAATTCCAATATGGAATGACAGAAACAGATAATCTAATCTTAAAAGGATCTCTTGGCGACGATAGTACACGTCGAAATCAATTATAAGTGTTTTTATCACGCTCGGACAGTCATCTATAGAACTAAAATTAAACAAGTAAACATTCAGCTAAGCACAGATACCAATAATGGAGACAGTTGGTTGTGTACTTATGCTGTGATGGTGTTAAAGAAAAGCAAACACTGTGATTGTCTGAATTGGCACTCATACTTTCCTACCTTCCAGGTCCCACACTAGGATTGAGCAGCCTACATGGTCATTGTGTTTCTGCATACTACTCTAGTAGTAAGAGACACGAGGTGAGACTGTGTTGCGGAAGACCATGTTATCGGCTTATACGTTAAATTGTTAGGTGATAGGGGGTACACAAAATTCAGATAGGCTTTTGTAATATATAGGCCTACAATTTGTGTTTATTCACTATTATTTACCTCCGCCCAACGGAGTTGGAGGAGGTTATGTTTTCGCTCTCGTGTGTGTGTGTTAGTGTGTTCGTGTGTTCGCACGATCGATATTAGCGCGTCAGCCAGCGAGCCAGCGAGCCAGCCAGCGCAGCGAGCCAGCGAGCGTGTACATGTGAGCGAGCAGCAGCAACGAGCGGCTGCTACGAGCGAGTGGCAGCAAGACAGCGAGCGTGTACATGTGAGCGAGCAGCAGCAACGAGCGGCTGCTACGAGCGAGCGAGCAGCAAGCCAGCGTGCACATGTCAGTACGCTGGCGTATATCGTGGCTTATTCGTGTGTTCGTGAGTCGTATGGCATATGTTGCTGGCGGAGGTATGCACTCTCCATGAGTGCACTCTGTCTAGTATATTACTGAAATGGAGAAAGTGCATGCGCTGTGATTTCCAGCATGTCGTGATGATGGCAACAACAATTTGAAATAAATTTGACGTAACCTCAGGGTGCGAAATTAATGGGAGTCCAGAGTCAAATACTCCCTGATTTACTGTCGGACTCCCTGATTTGACATATATGCAGGAGTCCGTGTAACTCGCTGAAAATTCTGCCATACTAACTAGTTCGTTCCAGAGCACGGCCTCGCGGAATTACCGTATTTTTCAGCTAATGTCCAAAGAAAATTTGGCAGACGTGCAACCGCCTGACTCTTAAAACTAAGCACAATCATGTATGCGTTATTGTTAATATCTTTAATTTTGAACCTCAGACTGCGAACTCCCTCATTTTGCTGCAAACTCCCTCTTTTTGAGGGTAGGGAGTCCGTTGGACTCCCGTGTTCAAAAGTTAATTTCTACCCCTGTCTCACACGGTCAATCTCACACGGTTGGGTAGATACTCGTGCCAGAAAAAAATACAAATTAGATGCCATTCACCATAAACTTAAAGCTGCAAAATGGGTACCCAAAACTATTGTGAGGTTGTTTAAAATTGGCCACAGTGCACGTAAAAAATTTAAAAGGCCCTGTGTTGCTCGACTTCTTACCTAGTATCAGTGTATCACTAGGAAACAGGTGCAACCCCACAACTGGTTGAACAAGAAAAAATTTAGTATAAACAGAACTTTCACTTTCAGGCTCAGCATGTACTTTTTTAGCTCTAGTACTGTAACTATAGCCCGCGTACAGTTGCCTCAGGGCTATCTATAGAACATTCTATTATGAATGCTCGGGACCAGCTTACTCCAGCCAGTCAGCAGGAACTATGTATTCACGCACGTGGAAGGGTGGGCGGGTTGTGTTGGTTGTGGACAAAAACATTGTTGTCAAGTAGCAAATTAATAATAGTAATTTAATCATCTTTCATGACAAAACTAATATTATAATCTTTTTTGATCGCTTAATTTGTTACTTGACAACAACAAGGTTTTTGTCAAAATGGCCGTTTGAAATAATGTTCGACAGAATCGTTCACGAATCACAAGAAATACCGCAAGTAGACCATTTCAATGATAGCTAGAGGTTAAATTTTAGTATCAGATAAAACTTAACACATATTCACTTCGGATAAGAGGCATTAATTGCCTACCACAGACGTTTTATAGCCGCGAGTAACCGTGAATAAGTTAGTCCCAGGCATTCGTAATAGAATGTTCTATAGCCCTGCGGCGACTGTACGCAGGCTATAGCCTATAGTACTAGAGCTAGTACTTTTTGTACTTGCAATAAAGTGGCATTTTTTTCCTTTTCTTTCCTTTTTACACCCCCTCACCTATTTGAAAATGAAAAGCAGGAAGAAATGTTTGAATTTCATCAAGTAGGGGAACATCTGTTGCACTGTTTTGTGTGTGAATAATTTGGAAGTATTCGGGCTTTGTGACATTGTGTCGCCCTAATCTGTTCAATTACAATGGGTAACTAGTTGACATTATTCATAAACAAGAGCCGCAGAGTGTCTGGGCTCATCTGAGGTCTGTTGCTACGGTTATAAACGTAACATTTAAGTCGTGCGTAGTGACACCTTTGTTAGGCGCAGATGTGCAGATACGCAGTTGCGTACACATCATTTCAGCAACCTTGGAAGCATTCAAATCCCATTGGTTGATACAAATCGCGTGCCTGAAACTCCTGTTTTATGGTGCATTGTGACCCTAAGGCCATCCTTAAAAAATTCTATGTTTGCCGTTCCCCGACCCATGATTTTTTTAGTGGGTAGGTGGTAGGTAGGTCATTTTTTACATAAGTACATACATAAATACATAAGAGGCATAATAGTTACTTTAAGTCTGTCCTCATGTTTGCCACACATGCTTTGTGTTTCAGTCTTAACTATAAAAAATGTTTAAAAAAAAATAATGAAAAAAATATGGAACCCAAAATTATATTCTATTTTATATTTATTTATAGGCTATTTTCGTGGGTCGGTCGGAGGACAGCAAACATAATTATTTAAGGATGGCCTAACCCCAACCCTATTAAAAAAAAAAAAAATTAATTGTTGTAAAAATTATTTGTTGTTATGAAATTGTTGTAAAAATTATTTGTTGTTATGAAATTGTTGTAAAAATTATTTGTTGTTATGAAATTGTTGTAAATAAATCATGTAAATATTTTCCTTAATTGGAAAGAAATAGTTAAATGAATAAAGATAGAAAATACAGAAAACAGGTACATGATAAAAAATCTGATGGGATTTGAGCCAAGGACCTTTGAGGCGTAATCCTGTGCTGTAACCGTTCGTCTATCGAGGCATATTGGGTTTCCAGATTATGGATGTGCCATGAATATGAGAACACTGTGACATCATTGAGGCAGTT